>NC_053390.1:829295581-829379722 GCF_905171765.1 Bufo bufo
CCATTTTCTCTTAAACACGATAACACCACATGTGGGGTTGTAAACTGCTTTTTGAGCGCACAGCAGGACTCAGCAAGGAAGGAGTGCTATATGGAAGAATGGGAAAGCCTGTTTGGCTTTTGGATGGCAGATTTTGTTGGAATAATTTTCAGGCACCATTATACATTTGAAGAGACCATGAGGTACCCCTACAGTGGAAACCACCAAAAAGTGACCCCATGTTGGAAACCACACCCTTCATAGAATTTATTGACCCCAGATTTTCTTTAACCCCAGATTTTTCATTTCTACAAGAGGTAACACAAGAAACCCCCCCTATTTTTAAGCAATTTCTACTGAATATGGCGACAACTCATATGTGGTCATTAATTGCTTTATGGGCACACTGCATGGCTCAGAAGGGAGTAAGTGCCATATTGATTTTGGAGGTCAGATTTTGCTAGAGTGGTTTTCAAGTGCCACATGGCATTTGAAGAAGCCCTGACATGGCCTCTACCCCCCCCTCCCCCAAGGAATTCTTCAAGGGGTGTAATGAGCATTTTGACTCAATAGGCATTTCATAAAATGTAAAAAACACTTGGCTATGAAAATGAGATATTCAGTTTTTTACAATAAATTGTCACTTTAGGCCCAGATTTTTATTTTCACAAGGGGTAAAATGAGAAAATGCATCCCACTGTTTGTTATCTATTTTCTCCTGAATACGCCAATACCATGGCTACAGTTGCCACTAGAGATGAGCGAATTTCTCAAAAATTTGATACGGCTGGTTTGCAGATTTAAAAAAAAAATTTGGTTCAATACAAATTTATCTGCAGCGAATCGCGTTAAAACACGGCTCTTTCCTGGCTTCATAGAGCCTTTATAGTGGTGTAGAAGACTGCCTTGCAGTAACACGTATAGAGAGTCTGCTGTGGTAGTGAAATAATACTGTGAGTCCGTATGACATGCAGATGACAGGCGTCGCTCTTAGAATAACTGCACACTTCACTTATTTGGGCAGTTACGGGGCCAAAACTGACCAAATAACTCAAGTGTGAACTGATTTCACATAGATGTCTACAGAACCTTTTCTATTAAACACTTATACAAGTAGAGCCCCCCCCCCCCCCCCCCCGACAGAGTGGAGAGGGTGTCAGCAGTAAGTTTGTGTTGACATCACTGATTATTTGCCCTTCCTCTGGTCTGTCAGAACAATGACCCACAAAAACTAAACTTGTCTGTGGAGCATCCAACTTCACTCAGTAAGCATTTGGTCAGTAATCCATCAGTATTGCTAAAGCACAAAAAAACAGGACTGGATCCAAAACAGAGATGACATGTTGCAAAATAGGGTCCATGTCATGCAGGCCTTACAGCTGTTACTGTCATGCCCCACTCTGACGATGTGCGGAGGTCAGCCAGGATTGCAGCACGAGTTTAGTTTTTGTTTTGATGCCGTGCTGGATCCGCCTCGCATCAGGTGCACTGGGTGGAGTCATTAGTTTAAATGGTCTCCAGCTAAGTGCTCTGAGCGGATTATACTGTTCATTTTGGTCTGGGAAGTTTGGAGGGAAGGTTGGCTGTCAGTTCCTGCTCTCAGCAGATAAGTGTCACTTCTTGTTTGGTTGTTTATGTCATCTATCCCATCCAGGTTCTGTGCGAGCAGGCTGCTCCTTTCTCCCCACTTCACCATCTCAGGGAGTTCAGGGTTCAGTCAGTACAGGCTGGTGGACACAGCAAACCTACCTTTAAGGTCTGTCTGTGGGCTGAGCAGTGCAGGGAAAGAGGTCAGGGATTAACTAGGAGGTGACCCTTCCCCTGTCTCTCGTCCAGAGCCTGGTTGGTGTGTTTTCTGTTATACTGTGCACGTCCGCCGTGACATTATAATCCGCCATACTGTGACTGCCATTGCTCAGCGTTTATGTGATGGCGTCAATTGATGCACTGGTTGACCGCATGCAGGGTTTGTCCCTGGAGGTTGCATATCTGCGTAGTACGGTCACACAGTGTCAGAGGATGCTTGCTTGAGGTACAGGTCAAATTGTTGGGGAGCCTAAAGTCGCTCTTCCTGAGAAATTTGCAGGGGGTACTGATGATTTTTTCAGTTTCAAAGAGTCATGTAATTTGTACTTTCGATTGTGCCCATTTTCATCAGGTAATGAGGATCAGAGGGTGGGTATCATCATGTCTTTGCTGAAAGGAGACGCGCAATCCTGGGCTTTTTCCCTGCCGCCCGGTTCTCTGGCTCTCCGGTCGGTGGGATTGATTTACGATGACCCAGATCGAGTTTCGATGGCAGAGTCAAAATTACGTAACTTACTACAGGGTAAACATACTGCTGAGGTTTACTGCACAGAGTTTATGAGGTGGGCTACTGAGTCGGGGTGGAACAACCCCGCGTTACGTAGCCAGTTTTGTCAGGGGTTATCTAAAAGTTTGAAAGATGCTCTGGCTTTTCATGAATACCCAGATACTTTGGAAAACGCAATGTCTTTGGCGATACGTTTGGATAGACGTACCAGAGAGAGGTGTAAGGGTCCCTCTGTGCAGGGGATTCCTCCCGCGTGTGGTTTTGTTTCACCAGATGCCCAGGGTGATATTGCTTGTTACTCTGGGGTAGGGGAGGAACCCATGCAGTTAGGTCAGATATCTTTCCATTCGGATAGTAGAGACTTTCAAAAAGTGCACAATTTATGTTTCTATTGTGGGAAGAGGGGTCATTTTGTTTTTTCTTGTCCGTATTTTGAACCACAGGGGGAAGTGATAAAGAAAAAAGAAAAAGAAAAAAAAACTCCCCTCACACTTGGTAGTATGAATGGTGTGGTGGAGCAGACTGGTATGCAAGTTCCCTGCAGTTCCCGTTTTCTCCTTTCAGCTATGGTGGCGCTAGAGTCTAGAAATGTGTTTGTTGATGTTTTTCTTGATTATGGTGCTGGGGTAAATTGAATTGACTTTCTGTTTCTTGAGGGTTTGGGACTAAGTATTTGCACGTTAGAGAACGAGATTCGTGTTTTTGCTATTGATTCTTCCCCTCTTTCTCAAGGGAGCCTTACTCACGTTGTTCATGGTATTCATTTAAGGGTGGGTGATTCACATGCTGAGATTATTTCCTGTTTCGTCATGAAGGATTTGCCAGCTCCAATAGTTTTGGGGTTGCCATGGTTGTCTAGACATAACCCAATTATAGACTGGCAGGCGAGACAAATCATTGGTTGGAGCAAGTTTTGTTCGGATAATTGTCTTGTCACATCTATTTCTGAAGTGTCCGTTACGGCCTTGCCTCAGTATCTCTCAGATTTTTCGGACGTTTTTTCGGAGGGTGGGGCTCAGGAATTGCCCCCTCATCATGACTATGATTGTCCTGTGAATCTCATTCCGGGGGCTAAGTTGCCTAAGTCTTGGCTCTACAACCTCTCTCAACCCGAGAGAGAGGTCATGCGAAAGTATGTCGCCGAAAGTTTGGCAAAGGGTCATATTAGACCATCTAAGTCTCCAGTGGCTGTAGGTTTGTTCTTCGTGAAGAAGAAAGATGGATCACTGAGACCGTGTTTGGATTTCTGGGAGCTGAATCGTATTACAGTCCGGGATCCATATCCCCTGCCTTTGATCTCTGATCTTTTTGATCAGATTGTTGGAGCCAAGGTGTTCTCCAAGTTGGATTTGAGAGGAGCATACAATCTGATCAGGATCAAGGAGGAGGATGAGTGGAAAACGGCCTTCAATACGCACGAGGGTCATTTTGAGAACCTGGTAATGCCTTTTGGGTTGACGAATGCGCCAGCGGTATTTCAGCGATTCGTCAATGATATTTTTAATCATTTGGTGGGGAGGTTCGTAGTAGTCTACCTACATGACATTTTAATTTATTCAACTGATCTGAAGACCCATCAGGATCATGTGAGACAGGTTTTGACGATCCTTCAGGAGAATAAGTTATACGCCAAATTGGAGAAATGTTTGTTTGCGGTGCAAGAGCTTCCATTCTTTTGATGCATGCTTTCTGATTCCGGTTTTCGTATGGACCCCGAAAAGGTCCGGGCGGTTCTGGAGTGGGGCCGACCGGAAAATCAGAATGTTTTGATGCGATTTTTGGGGTTTACGAATTATTATAGAAAATGTATTTTGAATTATTCCACGCTAGTCAAACCTCTTACTGATATGACCAAGAAGGGCGCTGATGTCTCTGTCTGGTCGGATGAGGCATTGCAGGCCTTTTCGGCTATTAAAGAGCGTTTTGCGTCTGCTCCCATTCTGGTGCAGCCGGATGTATCTCAGCCATTCATGGTCGAGGTTGATGGTTGGGGCGGTGCTTTCGCAGGGTCCTTCTCCTGGCAAGTGGGTCCCGTGTGCCTTCTTCTCCAGGAAGCTCTCGGTCGCCGAGAGGAATTATAATATTGGAGATAGGGAGTTGTTGGCGATCAAGTTGGCCTTTTAAGAATGGCGTCACTGGTTAGAGGGGGCTTCTCACCCCGTTACTGTGTATACAGACCATAAGAATTTGGCTTACCTGCAATCTGCCAAGCGTCTGAACCCTAGACAGGCCAGATGGTCATTGTTTTTTACCAGGTTCAATTTCGTGCCTTGTCTCACAGCTTCCCTGGGGGAGGTGATTCAGAAGATCCAGCGCCGATTTTGGCGGATGGGGTGGTGGTCTCTGCTCTGTACCCTGAATTGGAGATGGAGGTGTTGGGAGCTCAGGAGGGGGCTCCTGGTTCGTGTCCCCCAGGGAGGTTGTTTGTTCCTGAGGGCCTACGATACAAGGTGTTCAAGGAACATCACGATACTGTTCTCACTGGACATCCTGGTGGTAAGATCACCTGTGATCTGGTGTCCCGGAGGTTCTGGTGGCCAGGGTTGCGTAAGAGTATTGAAAATTACGTGACAGCTTGTGAAACCTGTGCTCGGTCTAAGGTTGCTCATACTCGACCGCCTGGTTCACTTCTTCCATTGTCTATTCCATCTCGTCCTTGGACACATTTGTCCATGGACTTTATTACAGACCTACCGAGTTCCTCCGGGAGAACAGTGATTTTGGTGGTAGTCGATCGTTTCAGTAAAATGGCTCACTTTATACCACTAACAAGTCTGCCTAACGCTAAGACTCTTGCGCAGATTTTTGTGGATAATATTGTGAAATTGCACGGTATTCCTTCAGATGTTGTCTCTGATAGGGGCATGCAGTTTGTCTCCAGGTTTTGGAGGGCGTTCTGCTCTCGACTTGGCATTCAACTTTCTTTCTCGTCGGCTTTTCATCCACAGTCGAATGGTCAGACGGAGTGTACCAATCAAAACCTGGAGACCTACTTGAGGTGCTTTGTGGCTGAGAATCAGGAGGACTGGTCCTCATTCTTGTCCTTAGCAGAATTTACATTGAATAACCGTAGGCAGGAGTCCACGGGTAAGTCACCATTTTTTGCGCATACAGTTTCCATCCTCAGTTTGGTACCTTTTCTGGGTCTGGTTCCTCTGGGATGCCAGAGGAGGAGAGATTCTCTTCTGCCTTATCCTCTATCTGGCGGGGGATTCAAGGGAATTTGGAGAAGATGGGTGAGAGGTATAAACGAATGGCTGACAGGAGACGTGTGACTGGTTCGGACCTGTGTGTGGGTGATCTGGTGTGGTTGTCCACTAGGAATATCACGTTGAGAGTGCCATCTTGGAAACTGGGTCCAAGATTTGTTGGTCCATATAAAATTTCTGCGGTGATCAATCCTGTGGCGTTTCGACTGGATCTGCCGCAGACTTGGAGGATCCATGATGTCTTCCACAAGTCTTTACTAAAAAAATATGTTAAACCGGTGGTACCATCGCCATTGCCTCCTCCTCCTGTTCTAGTCGAGGGAAACTTGGAGTTCGAGATCTCCAGGATTCTCGACTCGAGAGTTCTGCGGGGTTCCCTCCAGTACCTGGTGCACTGGAGGGGATACGGTCTTGAGGAGAGGATGTGGGTTCCGGCGTCAGATGTCAACGCCAGCCGACTGGTGAGGGCCTTTCATAGGTCCCATCCGGATAAGGTTGGTCCAGGGTGTCCGGAGGTCACCCGTAGAAGGGGGGGTACTGTCATGCCCCACTCTGACGATGTGCGGAGGTCAGCCAGGATTGCAGCTCGAGTTTAGTTTTTGTTTTGATGCCGTGCTGGATCCGCCTCGCATCAGGTGCACTGGGTGGAGTCATTAGTTTAAATGGTCTCCAGCTAAGTGCTCTGAGCGGATTATACTGTTCATTTTGGTCTGGGAAGTTTGGAGCGAAGGTTGGCTGTCAGTTCCTGCTCTCAGCAGATAAGTGTCATTTCTTGTTTGGTTGTTTATGTCATCTATCCCATCCAGGTTCTGTGCGAGCAGGCTGCTCCTTTCTCCCCACTTCACCATCTCAGGGAGTTCATGGTTCTGTCAGTACAGGCTGGAGGACACAGCAAACCTACCTTAAAGGTTTGTCTGTGGGCTGAGAAGTGCAGGGAAAGATGTCAGGGATAAACTAGGAGGTGACCCTTTCCCTGTCTCTCGTCCAGAGCCTTTTTGGTGTGTTATCTGTTACACTATGCACGTCTGCCGTGACAGTTACATAGACAGGATACGTTGTGTGTCTCAAATTTCCTTCCTTCTGACAGATTAGAAGAAGGGTCAAATAAACAATGTCAGCCAGCCCAAAAGGCAAAATAGTGGCCCAGTCATGAAGTGGGGAGGGTGGGAACAGCATGAGAAGTCCACAGAGTGGCCCTATGACATAGTGGTGAGGTGGAAGATGCATGAGGAGACCACAGAGTGCCCCAATGACAGAGTGTGGAAGTGGCAGCAGCATAAGAAGGAGGCCACAGGGTGGCACAATGACAGAGAGTGGAAGTGACAACAGCACCATCATCAGGAGGCCACTGAGTGGAACAATGACAGAGCGTGGAGGTGGCAGAAGTAGCATCAGAAGGAGGCCACAGGGGGTCAAAATGACAGAGAGTGGAGGTGGCAGCAGCATCAGGAGGTCACAGAGTGGCACATTGATAGATTGTGGAGGTGGCGGCAGCAGCATCAGAAGGAGGCCACAGGGTGGCACAATGACAGTGTAGAGGTGGCGGCAACATCAGGAGGTCAAAGAAAGGCACAATGACAGAGTGTGGAGGTGAAAGAAGCAGCAGCATCAGGAAGAGGCCAAAGGGTGGCATAATGACAGTGTGGAGGTGGCAGCAGCATCAGGAGACCACAGAGTGGCAAGGTGACATAGTGTGGAGGTGGCAGCAGCATCAGTAGACTACAGAGTGACCCGGAGACAGGGTGGGGAGGTGGGTGGCAATACCAGAACCCGCTGAAAATGGTGGGTGAAAGAAGGAGCACTTGGCATCAGATGAGTGTCATCAGGCGGGTTGCAGCATCAAAATAGTAGCTGAGGCAGTTAGCCAGAAGAAACTGGTCTCTTTTATCAAAGTATTGGTGTGGCACCATGGATGATCTAGTCTGATGCATCAGGCATTGGTGGGTGGAAATCCTGGCTGATTCACGCCTGATTCATCTTGACAAAGGTCAGTGTCTCTACATTTTGGGTGGACAGTCGAGTTCTTCTTGGGGTAACTATGGCCCCCGCCGCACTAAACACCCGCTCTGATGTCATGCTACTGGCCGGGCAAACTCTGCCAGTTGCGAACACAAATCCAGTTTGGCTGCCCAGTAGTCCAGCGAATCTTCAATGTGGGGCGGCAGGGTGCTGTACAAGTATGCCACCACCTGCTGGTTCAGGTCCTGCTCCAGGTCTACTCTGCTCCTACTCCCCAACCTGCCACAACAGCCATGGCAGAGGAACGTTAGCGCAGTGAAATCTAAGCGCCATGTCTACAGTCCCCTGAGCAGCCAGATTTATCAGAATCTGTTCCAGGACATAAAGCAGTGGAATAACATTGTGCATCTCGTTGTCCTGGCGACTGACAAATAACGTGGCCTCCTCAAAGGGCTGGTACTGCCTTTTTGGCAAAGAAATGATAGCTTGGGACTCTCCACCTCAGAGCAAGCTGTCAGTTCTCTGAAAGGTGCAGAGTCCATCACTTGGAAAGGGAGGGATTGCAGCACCAAACTAGGACAGGAGCACATTCAGCTTCTGCGCCTTTGGATGAGTTCACGCATACTGTTGTCTCTTGGCAATCGCTTCGGTGATCGATTGCTGAAGGAATGACTGACAAGAAGTAAGAGGAGGGCCAGGAGCATTAGGACCAGCAGATGATAAGAAGGACAAACAGCTCCCTTCGGCTGAGGTGGTGGAGACGTGACTGCCTGAAATCGGGTGCGTGTCACTGGGGGATGCAGCTGGAGGCTGCATGCTGCACCACCACATCGGAGCCACGGTACTTCCAGGCCACTTTATGGTGACGCTGCATATGTTGACGCAGGGCTGTGGTGCCAACATTGGCAACCTGGCCACACTGCACCGTCTGCCCACAGATTCTACAAATGGCCATGTTCTCCTCCGACGGCTTAACAAAAAACTGCCACAACCCGAGTGGTTGATTTCACCCCCAATACCCCGCACTGACTGTTACCACCGCCGCTTCCATTAACCCCTGCACCGCTACTTTCCAGGCAGGTAGGCTCCTGCGAAGTGGGTGGTCTACCCCGGGCACGTTTGGCTTCCGACCTCTCACTGCTGCCACCCTGCTGACTCCCGGCCATGGTAGCGAATTGCTGGCTCCGCCACTTCCTCACGGGCAAGCTGCCACCCTCTTCTCTCGATGATGATGAAGCCCCTAATTCACCTGGCTCCCAAGTGCGATCAGCTTCATCACTGATGTCCTCCTCAACAGTCTCTTGGTCAGGAGCCTGACCGCTCACAACACCAGCTCCCTTCATAACTACCTGCCCACCTACCGGAGGAAGCAGTGGATGTCTCCTTCAAATCTTGGCTTACCAGTAGCTGCTGACTGTGTTCTAGTAGCTCGCCCTCACTGTATAGTAGAGCTGAGCCCACAGCATACAATACTTCTCTGGCTGAGGGAACAGAAAAGGACAGAGGCAGGTTGAGGACAGGTGAGGGCACAGGGTCTGCTCCTTGGCCATGCCAACTTAGGGTTGTGTCTGACAAACCCAACGACTCTTGACTGGGGGTGTCTGATGTCACTTGGGACGAAGTGGATGACCGAGTCAACCATTCAAGAACCTCTGGGTTGCTGGTCAAGACACGACTGCTCGATGACACTGGGAGCTCAGGCCTCACGCTGTGACTCCTGCTGCCACGCCCCCTTACTCTGCTGCAACCTGTGCCTGCGCCAGAAACATTTAGGCCTCTGCCACTTCCCTGTGCAGGGCCTGGAACTTCTCTGTCTGACATACTGTTAGATAAAATAAATAAATAAAAAGAAAAAAAACCAAAAACTCTGTAATTTTCTCACTTGAGCACACAGTGGCTAATAAGCCCTTTTTTTTTTACTACTAATACACGCCAAAAAGGGCTTTAGAACATATAAATGCACTGCTGAACGGCAAATATATATTTTTTGGCACTAATACATGAAAAAAAGGGCTTTAGAACATATAACTGCACCGCTGAAATGCAAATAGGCCCTTACTTTTTTCCACTTATACACTCTACAAAAGGCTTTAGAACATATTACTGCACCGCTGAACGACAAATAATATATCTTTTTTTGCTACTAGTACACGATAAAAAGGGCTTTAGAACATATAACTGCAGCGCTGAACTGCAAATATATATATTTTTTCCACTAATACCCACCAAAAAGGGCTATAGAACATATAAATGCACAGCTGAACGGCAAATAGTCCCTTATTTTTTTTCCACTTATACACGCCACAAAAAGCTTTAGAACATATAACTGCACCACTGAACGGCAAATAATATATACTTTTTTGCTACTAATACATGTTAAAAAGGGCTTTGGAACATATAACTGCACTGCTGAATGGCAAATATATATTTTTTCCACTAATACACGTTAATACACTGCTGAATGGCAAATAGGCCCCTATTTTTTTCTACTTATACACGCCACAAAAGGCTTTTGAACATATAACTGCACTATGGAACGGCAATTAATATATATTTTTTGGACACTTATAAACGCCAAAAAGGGCTTTAGAACATATAACTGCAGCGCTGAACTGCAAATATATATATTTTTTCCACTAATACCCACCAAAAAGGGCTATAGAACATATAAATGCACAGCTGAACGGCAAATAGTCCCTTATTTTTTTCCACTTATACACGCCACAAAAAGCTTTAGAACATATAACTGCACCACTGAACGGCAAATAATATATACTTTTTTGCTACTAATACATGTTAAAAAGGGCTTTGGAACATATAACTGCACTGCTGAATGGCAAATATATATTTTTTCCACTAATACACGTTAATACACTGCTGAATGGCAAATAGGCCCCTATTTTTTTCTACTTATACACGCCACAAAAGGCTTTTGAACATATAACTGCACTATGGAACGGCAATTAATATATATTTTTTGGACACTTATAAACGCCAAAAAGGGCTTTAGAACATATAACTGCACCGCTGAATGGCACATATATATTTTTTTTACACTAATACACGCCAAAAAGGGCTGTAATTTTCTCACTTCACCACACAATGGCTGTTAAGCCCTTTTTTCCCACTAATACAAGCCAAAACATGCTTTAGAACATATAACTGCACCACACAAGGGCAAATAAGACATATAAATATTTCCTTAAAAACAAACCCTGTTAATGGCTGTATCAAACAGTACTTGCTCCCCAATAACAAGAATGGTTTGCTGGAATTACAGAGCTGTATAATGGGAATTTGGATCCCCAGTCACTGCAGAAAGGTGTAATAGGATTGCTCCTATTACCCAGGATGTAACCTCCCCTACTGAACCCTGTTCTACATAATTGCTGTAGAATGATTCCTCCCTATCCTTTCCCTGAACTTCTAAATAGTTTTTTCAGCACAATAAAGTCTTTCCTAGCACTGTCCCTAGCGCCTGCTGACATCTCTCCCTGCATTAAGTACACTGTAAAATGACTGAATCTAAGATGGCTGAGGCTATTTATAGGGCTGTGACATCACAGGGATGGCTGACTGCTGAATGGCTGCATGCATGGCATTGTGGGTGATACCTCGTTCCCAGAGTTCCTTTCTCCATGTCCTCACACGTGCAGCAGCCATTATAGGAAAAAATGTGATTCGTTACCACGAAGCGTTTGGGATAATTCGGATTCGGTGCAAATGGAATTTTTCCTGAAATTCGGATCGAATTCCACTTCGTCAACTTCAATTCGCTCATCTCTAGTTGCCACTACTACCACCACCAACACAGCTATGCATGGGGTCTGCAGCCTCCTCCTGAACCTCTTCCTCAGAGCAGTAGAAATACTGAATGCCCTGACATAAGTCGTCAACAGGGAGACACTCTTGATTATATGCCATAGAGCATGGTGGGGTTTTCTTGCCACTTCTAAGGGAAATGGAAGGCGCCCAAGTAGGAAGGGGCAGTGAAGAATGAGGACTCCAGTAAAAGTCTTCTATGGGGTTACAAGGAGAAGGAGCAAGAGGAACGCTGTGACCCCTGGTTCTAAGGCACGGTGTTGGACTCTGAAGTCATCTCCATGCCATCCTGCTGTGACAGAGAGGAGTGAGCCATCCAATCCACAATCTCATCCTCTTTCTCCTCAATGATAATGTTGCGCCTTTTTGAAGCTAGGGAGAACTGCAGCCTACTACTAGTGATGAGCTGGAGGTGCCATATTCGATTTTGCGATATTTCGCGAATATTCGAATGAATATTCGTATTATTTTCATCGAAATTGAATATTCGGAATTATTTTATTTTTCGCGAATAATATGCGATTAAAATAATCGTACGATTTTTTTTAATCGTACGATTATTTTATTTTTTATTTTTTTCCTGTATAAGGCAACGTTCCTATGACTATGGCTAGGCTAATATGTGCTTTTTACGAAATTTCTTAATATTGCTCTAACTTCGTCTTTTAGAATATTCGTAATATTGCTCTAACTCCGTCTTTTAGAATATTACGAATATTCTAAAAGACGAAGTTAGAGCAATATTAAGAAATTTCGTAAAATACACATATTAGCCTAGCCACAGTCATAGGAACTTTGCCTTATACAGGAAAAAAAAAAAAAAAAAATCGTACGATTAATTTAATCATACGATTTTTTTTTTTTTTTTTTTTTCCTGTATAAGGCAACGTTCCTATGACTATTGCTAGGCTAATATGTGTATTTTACGAAATTTCTTAATATTGCTTTAACTTCGTCTTTTAGAATATTCGTAATATTGCTCGAACTCCGTCTTTTATTACGAATATTCTAAAAGACGAAGTTAGAGCAATATTAAGAAATTTCGTAAAATACACATATTAGGCTACTTTCACACTAGCGTTCGGGGCTCCGCTTGTGTTCCGTTTGAAGGCTCTCACAAGCGGCCCCGAACGGATCCGTACGGCCCTAATGCATTCTGAATGGATGTGGATCCGCTCAGAATGCATCAGTCTGGCTCCGTTTGTCCTCCGCTCCGCTCAGCAGGCGGACACCTGAACGCAGCTTGCAGCGTTCGGGTGTCCGCCTGGCCGTGCGGAGGCAAACAGATCCGTCCAGACTTGTCAATGGGGACGGATCCGTTTGAAGATGACACAATATGGCTCAATCTTCAAACGGATCCGTCCCCCATTGACTTTCAATGTAAAGTCTGAACGGATCCGTTTGCATTATCATGAACAAAAAAAAAAAAAAAAATTTTTTTTTTTGTTCATGGTAATACAAACGGATCCGTTCTGAACGGATCTAAACGTTTGCATTATAGGTGCGGATCCATCTGGGCACATACCAGACGGATCCGACCTAAACGCAGGTGTGAAAGTAGCCTTAGCCTAGCCATAGTCATAGGAACGTTGCCTTATACAGGAAAAAATAATCGTACGATTAAATTAATCGTACGATTTTTTTATTTTTTGAAAAAAAATACGAATATTCGATTTCGCGAATATTTGGAACTATATTCTAAATATTTGCGAAATCTTGAAATTGCGATATTCGAGAAAAAAATTCGAAATTCGAATATTCGCGCTCAACACTACCTACTACTACTACTACTTCTGGCCGGATAGCTGGTGCTGCTTCTGCCCACATTTTGGTCCTAAATGTACACAGTCATACAAAATATAGAGTGGTTTGCAAATCTGTTTTTTTGGAACTTAAAAACGGGGAGGCGCAATACAATGCCCTTCCCTTTACACAAACACACTGAAGACACTGGGTAAAAAACTAACTAAAGAAGCTGCACCAAAGGGTCAGATAACCAAAAGCATGGTGCTCACAGCTGAATAGTTCCACCCACTCTACATAAAAAATTTTACAAAATGTAACAGCTGGGCACTCACTGACATATGGGCTAATTGAAAGCAATTTATTGATATACAAATAGACAAATAAAACAATAAAAGAAGGAATGGTTATATAGATTGTGCAAATAGCATGCTGTGCAAAAATGCTAAAAATGGATAAACGGTAGCAGCAATCCTATATCATAAAGTGCTCCAACATCAAGAAAGGCGATCCGTAAAAAACGCACAGTTTTACACTACAATTGTGGCCGTATATCCTGTAATGTATAAAATCCTCCAACAATGCATAGAAGCGATCCTCAAATAATAAAAGCACACAGGTTCTTCATATGTGGCCGTACATAAAACAATAATTCATGCCAGGCCCACACAGTTGCTGGATACAATAGATGTAATGGGAACCGTTCCATGGTAAGTGAGCGGCGTCCCGCTACACTAGATACACAAGCGTCGTCCCGGTTCGCAGAAGTTCACTTGACAGAGCTCTATTGCTGGTCTTACAACTATACAGCATAAGGTAAAAGTCTTACCGGAGTGTCATGCATATGCGCCGTCTTGTGAAATGTATTGCATCTTTAGTATGACTGTTATCACTTACGGCTTGGCGTCCTCACCGCTTATCTGTACCATGTTGGCTTGCACCGCACTCTGACCTTTTGCCTGTATTCCGGTGCCGGTTCATTCTGTGACCGATGCCTTGTTGCGCGCGGATAAAATCTGTATTCAGCGGCTTGAGATGACTCCTTGTGTCTTTATTACAGATGGTTCCTTAATACTGTATTTGTAGTCCAGCAGTACTGTCTTAGCATTGGTAATGAGGGTTTTCTTATCCTTTCATAGGAGAATGGTACCAGACTCGTTTCGGGACTGCTGACGGTCCCTTCCTCAGTGATTACTTTTCTCCCATAATACCCCCTTATTTATAAGGGGCTCGGTATTCTTCAAACTATGGCATGGATTTGATAAGTATTAAGGCATTTGCCTGGATTTGTGGGAGGGGCTGAGGTCCGCCTCCAGCCTATTTAGGGCACCCCCC
Source organism: Bufo bufo (assembly GCF_905171765.1). NCBI lineage: Eukaryota > Metazoa > Chordata > Amphibia > Anura > Bufonidae > Bufo > Bufo bufo. Next base: position 829,309,943 of record NC_053390.1, read on the forward strand.
TTACCTGGCTCCTGCACCGTCTGAGGTCTGAGCTTTGAGAGAGGAAGTCGCTTGTGGAATTCTGGAGAAATTACCTGCGAGCCGCTGAATTTCTGAAAGCTTTTCGTCGCCGTCTGTTTCTGGGTTTGGAGCATTGCTGTTTTTTTCCCAGCTTCACTCGGTTCACTGTGGGTCGCGTTTGCCCGTTAAACTCTGAGTCATTCATACGGTACAGCCGGGGCCTCACGGTTGCCCCTGTACCGGTTCATTTCATTTCATTAAACGCGCACCAATGTCACGGATTTTTCATACAAGTCACCAGTATTCATTTCTGTCACACCTGTTCATGCACAATTTGTTCACAACCGTACCACCATTCCGGTCAACAGCTCTGCAGCAGGCGGCCAATGGTTCCTGGGTTAATCCCCCATTTCTGTTTGTTCATCTCACACACGCTGCGCCAATGTCACGGCTTCTCGCATCAATCACCGGCATCTCATTTCTCTCATGTCTATTCTGGCGTCTTCCGTCTTCCCACAGGACCAACACTCCGGTCAGCACCCTGGTGGTTCCGGCCTCATTCCCCATTTCTGGGTTAGTTCATTTCACCCCACATCATCCAACATTCATGCCCCCCCCCCCTCCTCGTGTTCATGTGCACGGCTACAGGTGCCAGCTGCGGTGCACCCGGCACACCCTCCATTCATGTCCGCCTCCACTGGGCATACCGCTGCCACAAGCATCCCCTCCCCACCGCCTCCTGCCTGTTCCGCCGCTCCTCCTGCCGCGCGGCCGATGGCGCCCGGCCGCGTCCTGGTGCCTGGTCTGCGCATGCGCGGCCGGGGTACTGCGCATGCGCGGCGATTCCGTCGGCGCATGCGCGGTGTCCAGGCGGCCGTTCGTGCCGCATCTGATGCGGGGGGCCGCCATCGGGCGGTCCGGCTCGGCTGGTCGGCGGAGCTCCGGGGGCGCCGGTCACACAGCAGGCCCCTCTAAAGTCAAACATCACCCCAGCAGCCCCACAAAAAAAAAAAAAAACAGGGGGGAAGAGATATCAACTGGTCACTAATAAAGAAAAAAAAAAAAAAAAGGACACAGACCAATACATTCCATTGGATTGCAAACCGCACATTCCCACTGGTGCATGGGCATGCGTTACGCGCTGGTCTCTTTTCACACCAGACGCAAACTGTCATTTCATTAACAACCGTCATGATCCTCCGGGTCATGCATATGTACCATATACATTTCACATTTCATCACACTATTTTATGTCTACCCTCCCCCTTTTTCAGGCGGTCAACCTATATTGTATTTTGCACTACCGTGTATCCGGAGAATTTTTCTTACTACCAGGTACGTTCACCTGCTCATTAACAAAAGTCTTCCTTACATTTCGGATGGTCCCGTTAGGGTCAGCGTGCTGGCTTTAGGGGCACCATCATCCCACTATGTACCCCCTTCTTGGCTTCGCCAGCAGTTAGTGGTCCCGCGAGGCCGACACCCCGCCTCAAACGTACAGAGGCAAACGCCCAACGTGCCACTTCGTTAGTAAGCCGCCTCGCGTGTTGCATAGAGAGGGCCTCACCTGTCACTCCCTTCCCCTAGTCCTGTCTTACAGTCACCGAGAGGCCAACGCTCCTGCCACTACCACGAGTGGCTTCATTAACCCCTCGCGCCAAATCATAGGTAGAGCCTCTCAAGCCGCTTGGCAAATTAGCAGGGCCTCATCTGTCACCATGCAAGTGTAATTTTTTTGCCGTACGGCCTAGCTAGCTTGCCAGCATGATCCCGTGTGTCCTCAAGCTAATCAACTATTCTATTTTTAGTATGTCTCTGGATGGGTTAGAAAACTTCTCCCTGCCTGGCACCCCTGCTAGATCTGTTACTGCTACCCTGGGAGACGATCTAGCCAGTCCGGCGTCCATCCGGTCCTGAACGGCATGTTCCCTTCCCCGCCACGGCAAGGAAAGCGGAACTGTTCCGGCTGCTGCGCGCATCAACCGATAATAGGGATGCAGGGGAAGGACCCAGCCAGTCCGGCACCGGGGACATCCATGCCATGCTGGCCTCTCTGATGACATCCATGTCGACAGTCAACGCCAGGTTGGAGAGGCTAGAATCGGTCACCACGACCCTTTCCTTGGCGAGTCCGCCACCGGCGGCATCACCGGCACCGGCTGGATTACCGGTGATCACGCCGTCCATTAGCATGGAGGACCAGGAAGTCAACCCGGCGCATATGATACCAGAGCACTTAAAACGGGATATCCTGGAAGGTAAGGATGTAAACCTGGCCTCCCTTCTGATTGCCTCCCAGGATGTGGTCAAGAACACGACTTATGCCTATGACGAGGTTTCAGTTGTGGTCAAGTCCAGGGATGCCCGGCTCAATAGGAAATTGACCATTCCCGAATTCGTTTTGGCTTTCGGAATCTATAGAGAGGTCGTCTGTGCGGTCTACCCCAACAGAAGGGAGGAATTTGACCTCTACATGCACAAACTGGTGGACCTGGGCAACAAATACGGAGGGTCAGCATTTTACGACTGTCACAGGTCTTTTTCGGCGAAAGTGGCGGGGGCTTTCTCCCAGTACGGAGTCCGCTCCAACTGGGCGAAGATCGACACGGTCATATTCTGTCGCCACTTCGCAGGCCTTAGGACCCCAGCCTGTGCGCACTGCTCCTCCACGGCCCACACCACCAATTTCTGCCCGAACACGTCGGACAGACAAGCCCTCTCACAAGCAGCTGGTCCCTCCGGGGTCCCAGAAAGGTTGGCCCGAGACAAGCTGGGTCGGCCGATCAAATTTCTAGGCAAATCCATGATTTGCAATAATTTCAATGAGGGGTCCTGTAATTACAGCGGGTGCAAGTTGTTACATATATGCACCAAATGTTTACGGGCGCATGCCAAATCCATGTGTCCAAATAAAATGTTTGCAAAACCGTATCTAACAACCATCAACATGCCAGTTTTTACCCCGTTCATGTCACAACACCCATCCAGGCATCTCTCAGATTTCCTAGTTTCAGGGTTGACAGAAGGCTTCCACACGGGCATCCTGTATATGCCAACTGGCACCCTGGAATGTCCCAATCTTTTATCCGCTCTACACAACCCCACCGCCATTGATGCCCTCATAGCCCAAGAAGTAACAGAGGGCTTTGTGCTAGGTCCTTTCAAAACTCCCCCATTTGCCACATGGCGCACCAACCCCATTGGCATCGTCACTGGAAAATCTTCCCAGAAACAGAGGCTCATCATCGACCTATCGGCGCCTCACGGGTCAGGCAACCCTAGTCTCAACTCCCTCATTCCCTCGGAGGAATTCTCTCTGCAATACACCACCATAGATAAAGCCATCACAGCCATCATACAAGCAGGGGTGGGGGCATGGCTCAGCAAAACCGACATCACCAACGCCTTCAAATTGCTACCGATTCACCCTACACTGTGGCACCTGCACGGCATCAAGTGGTCCGGGGATTATTATTTTTTCTCCCGGTTGACCTTCGGGTCCAAAAGTAGCCCGGCCATCTTCGACATATTTGCAGAAGCATTATGCTGGTTGCTTTTGAATGTAGCAAGGTGCCCGTTGGTATTACATTACCTTGATGATTTCCTATTGGTGGAAGAAAAGACTTCCCCCCCTTCCAGCCTCAGAGCCACCATCGAGCTGTTCAAGGAACTGGGGGTACCCCTCTCCACCAAGAAGACAGAGGGGCCGGACACGATCATCACCTTCCTGGGTATCCAGTTGGATTCAGCCTCAATGCAAGCCAGTTTGCCATCCGGGAAGATCCAGGATATTCTCACCCACATAGACGGCTATCTTCAACTCGGCACCTGCAACCGCAAAGAACTACAGTCCCTGCTGGGCTCCCTGAACTTTGCCATGCGCATCATACCCCAGGGTCGCTCATTCATATCACGGCTTCTGCACCTCTTCCCCTTGTTCCTACACGACTCGCACAGATTGTCCCTGGATGCCCACGCTGCGGCGGATCTGGGCATGTGGAGGAGATTTCTGTCCACCTGGAATGGCAGGAGCTTGTTTCTCCCTCAGCTGTCGGACTCTTCCCCCTCTATCTGGTCAGATGCGGCATCTACCACAGGCTTTGCGGCCATATTTGGGAACGATTGGCTGTGGGGCAGCTGGCCTCCTGCGGTCCAGGGTCTGGAAGGATTCTCCACTACCTCAGCGCTTTTTGAGATCTACCCCATCGTAGCGGCTGCCGTGGTGTGGGGTCATTTATGGGCAAACATGTCGGTCCGGTGCTACTCAGACAACCAAGCAACCTGCCAGATCATCAACAAAGGTCGTTCTAAATCCCTCACAATCATGAGGTTCATGCAAAGACTTACTTGGCTGGCCGCCTGCAATAATTTCTTCTTGCATTGTTTCCATGTCCCGGGGGTGTGCAATTCGGCAGCTGACAATTTGTCTCGCTTCAAATTTCAGGCATTTCATCAAGCTCTCCCATCAGCATCACCCACGGCCTCCAGCACCCCGTCATTTCAACAACTCATTCTGGACTAGAGGTCATCATGCGGCATAGCCAGTCTTTGTCCCACTTAGCGCTGTCAGTCAATACACATAGAACGTACAACAGAGCATTCAAACTATTCAACAGGTTCCTGTAGGAACACAACATCACGCACCCTTTCGTCATGACGTCTCTTTTGGGGTTTGCTTCTTTCTGCCACCTCAAACTCAAAATGTCATACAACACCATCAAACTATATCTTACTGGCATTCAACATCATATGCTAATCTTGCATCCCAACAACATCAGCTTCATGGCCTCACACCAAATCAAAACAATACTCAGAGGCATTCAGAAGACGGAACCCGCACGTCCAGCCCAGAGGCTGCCCATCAACAGTCATGTCTTCAAAGCATTATCCGACTTGCTGGACGCCACGCCTTTTGATACAGATACCAACGCCGTCATCAAAACTGCAATTTACTTAGCCTTCTACGGGTTCCTGAGGCCCGGTGAATTCACTACAACCTCCACGTCCCAAACCTCACCTTGTCTTCTTGTCTCCCACCAATCGAAACACCTGGATCACTACATCCTGACCATACCTAACTTCAAGAGTAGTCAGCATTCACCCGTCAACATCTCATATTACCCCACGCACAACAAATGGTGTCCAGTCAGGGTTCTGGACACCTACAGTCAGCTTCACAAGTTTTTACCCTCTCAACCGCTACTTCAACTTCATGGGTCGGTACACACCACTACCACCTTCATGATCCATGTCAGGTCATTTCTCACCCAACTGGGCCTCAACGCAGCCAACTACTCAGGGCACTCCTTTCGCATCGGAGCTGCATCCACGGCCTCCAGTGCCAACATCCCTACTCATGTCATCAAGAAATTGGGGCGCTGGAAGTCATCCGCTTACGCACGATACATTCCCAATCCAGCGCAAGAATTGAGAGTGGCTTTCCAAAGCATGACGGGTTGAGCTATTCATGTATTTATTGGCTACAAATAAACGGGTTTATTTCCATTTTTGCCCTCTTCTTTCTTAGGCCTACCTCATCCTCGGTTTCGGCACACCACAACCGACTGCATTTCTTTCCCTGCATTTCAGGGCTCTTCACTGTACTACCGTAAGCACCTAACACAAGTATTTAAGGCATTTGCCTGGATTTGTGGGAGGGGCTGAGGTCCGCCTCCAGCCTATTTAGGGCACCCCCTTACCTGGCTCCTGCACCGTCTGAGGTCTGAGCTTTGTCCCTCCCACTACTCTACTCATTTACAACTCATTTCTTTTATGTCTTTTCCTTGGGTGGGCCCTCTTCTTTCTTAGGCCTACCTCATCCTCGGTTTCGGCACACCACAACCGACTGCATTTCTTTCCCTGCATTCCAGGGCTCTTCACTGTACTACCGTAAGCACCTAACACAAATGATATTAAGTAAATTAAAAAGCATATTAAAATACATATTGCAATCCTAAAATTAATAAAGGAAGACATACAGTCGTGGCCAAAAGTTTTGAGAATTACATAAATATTGGAAATTGGAAAAGTTGCTGCTTAAGTTTTTATAATAGCAACTTGCATATACTCCAGAATGTTATGAAGAGTGATCAGATGAATTGCATTATCCCTCTTTGCCATGAAAATTTACTTAATCCCAAAAAGAACTTTCCACTGCATTTCATTGCTGTCATTAAAGGACCTGCTGAGATCATTTCAGTAATCGTCTTGTTAACTCAGGTGAGAATGTTGGCGAGCACAAGGCTGGAGATCATTAAGTCAGGCTGATTGGGTTAAAATGGCAGACTTGACATGTAAAAAGGAGGGTGATGCTTGAAATCATTGTTCTTCCATTGTTAACCATGGTGACCTGCAAAGAAACGCGTGCAGCCATCATTGCGTTGCATAAAATGGCTTTACAGGCAAGGATATTGTGGCTACTAAGATTGCACCTCAATCAACAATTTATAGGATCATCAAGAACTTCAAGGAAAGAGGTTCAATTCTTGTTAAGAAGGCTTCAGGGCGTCCAAGAAAGTCCAGCAAGCACCAGGATCGTCTCCTAAAGAGGATTCAGCTGTGGGATCAGAGTGCCACCAGTGCAGAGCTTGCTCAGGAATGGCAGCAGGCAGGTGTGAGCGCATCTGCACGCACAGTGAGGCGAAGACTTTTGGAAGATGGCCTGGTGTCAAGAAGGGCAGCAAAGAAGCCACTTCTCTCCAAAAAAAAACATCAGGGACAGATTGATCTTCTGCAGAAAGTATGGTGAATGGACTGCTGAGGACTGGGGCAAAGTCATATTCTCCGATGAAGCCTCTTTCCGATTGTTTGGGGCATCTGGAAAAAGGCTTGTCCGGAGAAGAAAAGGTGAGCGCTACCATCAGTCCTGTGTCATGCCAACAGTAAAGCATCCTGAGACCATTCATGTGTGGGGTTGCTTCTCATCCAAGGGAGTGGGCTCACTCACAATTTTGCCCAAAAACACAGCCATGAATAAAGAATGGTACCAAAACACCCTCCAACAGCAACTTCTTCCAACAATCCAACAACAGTTTGGTGAAGAACAATGCATTTTCCAGCACGATGGAGCACCGTGCCATAAGGCAAAAGTGATAACTAAGTGGCTCGGGGACTAAAACGTTGACATTATGGGTCCATGGCCTGGAAACTCCCCAGATCTTAATCCCATTGAGAACTTCTGGTCAATCCTCAAGAGGCGGGTGGACAAACAAAAACCCACTAATTCTGACAAACTCCAAGAAGTGATTATGAAAGAATGGGTTGCTATCAGTCAGGAATTGGCCCAGAAGTTGATTGAGAGCATGCCCAGTCGAAATGCAGAGGTCCTGAAAAAGAAGGGCCAACACTGCAAATACTGATTCTTTGCATAAATGTCATGTAATTGTCGATAAAAGCCTTTGAAACGTATAAAGTGCGTGTAATTATATTTCACTATATCACAGAAACAACTGAAACAAAGATCTAAAAGCAGTTTAGCAGCAAACTTTGTGAAAACTAATATTTGTGTCATTCTCAAAACTTTTGGCCACGACTGTACACTCACATAAGTGGAGGTATAGTATCCAAAAGAACATAAAGCTCATCAAGGGAAAAAGACTTCCGGTTCCGGCGCTGGGATGCGAGCAGCGGAGTGAAGGAGCTCCGACTCTAGCCCGCCTGCATATAGCTGCTATTTCCCCAACAGTGACCGGTGGGGTTAGTTACTGAGAGACCGGAACCCCTGACCTACCGTTAAGGTGACTACATGGATCGTTATCTACTGCGTAGCGGTAACCAGAGTCTTACCTCCACCATCAGTACAGGAGAAGTGCAGGGCAAGATGGCGGAAGCGCGCCTTCTCTCACCAGAGCCAGTGTTGGAGACGCAGGAAAGGGGTGAGTCATCGGTGCAGACTTTGGTGCCGCCAGTGCCTCCAGTGCCTCCCGCTACCCCTAACATTGATTATAAAGCTCTGGCCATTGAAGTGGCCTTACAGCTGGCTCCGGATATTAGAGAGACCCTAACTAAAACGCTGTCGGCCTCATTACAACAGATACAGGAGGCCATTGTGCAACATGATGCAAAACTAGAGGAGTTGGAGCAGAGAACTCTATCTCTTGAAGCAGATAATGCCAAGTGTGCCCATAAAGTGAATGAACTGGCCAAACAAAATGACATATTGTGGGACCGGGTGGAAGATTTGGAAAACCGGTCGAGGCAAAGTAATTTGCGCCTCTTGGGCCTTCCTGAATCTATTAAACCGCAGGCTCTGAAAGGAATATGCGAATTAGACCTCCCACGGGCGTTGGGGCTGGAAGGGCGCCACAAGGTGGAGCGGGCACACAGGATTGGACCTGTGCCTGAAAATCGGGATGCGCAGAGGCCGCGCCAGGTGATAATGAAATTCCTGGACTATGGGGATAAAGAGGCAATCCTCAGAGCATTCAGAACCAGGAAGGGGCCACTAAAGATCCTAGGATATGCCGTTTTATTATTTGCGGATTATTCTTCGGCGGTGGCGAAGAGGAGGAGAGAATTCAGCCATGTGTGCTCTATACTACATAAGAGGCAGATAAAATTTCAGCTTTTATACCCTGCCAAACTCCGTGTCACTCATACAGATGGCTCTACGATTATTTTTCATGAACCGTCGGCAGCGGAGGAGATGATAGACTCACTGCAGAATCGGAGTCGCACAGGGCGGTTGGAGCAGACAAGGAGAGCTGATTCACCTGGTCAGGATGAGCATCAAGAGGAACGAGGCAGAATTGAGTCCAGCCAAGATAAGCCGCGTGGACCTGGGACTGGACGTAAAAGATCTCCTATGAGAAGTGACCCCTCGGGCCCGAGGAAATGATAGATTGATGCTTAGCAGAAGTCAGTGTGAAACATAATTGATCTTTCTTCACTTAAAGAAGAACTCAAATGTTATTTCATTTTGATAGAGTGTTTTATCCTGTTGGCCTAAATGATGGGGGGGTCTAATGCTACTATCAGATGATAGGTTGGGGGTTTCTACGGTTCAGTATTTATAGTTATTTTATAAATGTTAGTAGGGTTACGGATATCTCAGCTCTATAGATACAACTGTAAAAGGTGGGCGAGGGTCGTAACCCAGAAAAAAGGAAGTTACATACCAGAAATTGAAATTAGTTGCTGCTCTAACTTCAGGGGAAATTATTTAGGGCGGGTAGGGGGGAATGATTATCATAGCAGTAAGAATTTATTTTACCATTGTTTCTTTTTTTTTTTTTTACCTCTCTGATCGTACTGGAATTGTCAATCTAATAGTGGGTGTGTTATAAGAATTGCAAGATGAAGATTGTATCTTGGAATGTCAAGGGTCTGAGATCACCTCATAAAAGAGGGATGGTCCTCAGGCATCTCAAAAAGCTCAAACCTGATGTTGCTCTCCTGCAGGAAACCCACCTGGGGGAGAATGATCTTGCTAGAATGAAGAAGATGTGGGTGGGCTCAGTAATTGGATCTCCGGCGAACAACAGAAAGGCGGGAGTTCTGATTTTGATAGATAGGCAATTGAATTGTAATGTTGTCCAGCAATCTATGGATACTCAGGGTAGATGGGTACAGGTACTTTTGCAGATCCAGGATATACAATACAGCATTTATAACATATACGGTCCTAACTCAAACAATGGAGTGTTTTTCAGGGACCTGGAGAAGTCTTTACTAGGTGACACGTGTGTAAACAAGATTATTGGAGGTGACTTCAACTCTGTGGTTAAAGGGAGGGAGGACCGGAGACGAGTAGATGACAGGGTGGGGGGGGACGGACCTCAGGACAAAGTTCTGGTACCACTGATGAAAAACACGGGCCTGATAGATCCTTGGAGACTACTATACCCTGATGATCGAAGTTTCTCGTTCTATTCAACCCCGCAATCATCATGGTCTAGAATAGACTATATTCTTCTGCCTCATTCCTTTATGCACAGGGTGGAATTGGCGGAAATTGGAGACATTGTCATTTCTGACCATGCACCGGTTTCCCTGACTTTACAGGATAGATATCCTAGCGGGCCAGATTATATTTGGCGATTCCCCTCCAACTTGTGCTCAAGGGAGGAGTTTGTAGAAAAGCTTAATATATGGTGGGAGGAATATAGGACTGATAATGAAGCTCATATTGGTGCTCCGGCCCTGTTCTGGAACACATCCAAGGCGGTAATGCGGGGGAAAATAATGGGCTATGTGAATGGCATCAGGAAAAAAGCTCAGGTATCCTTTAATCAGGCAAGTTTCAAAGTTAGAGAGGCTTATGGGGTCTATACTGAGAACCCGTCGGTGAGTAACAAAAAGAGATGGGTTGAAGAGAGGCACTTATTTGAGAATTGTTTGAAGGATAGGGAGGCTCTGCGGCTTACTGAAATGGAAACCAAACTGTTCAAATACGGAAATAAGTCAGGGAAGCTTCTGGCTAATTTAGCGAAAGGGATGAGACCTTCTCAACATATAGCGAGTTTGAGGGAGCCTAGGGGTGGTATAACCTGTGACCCGGCAAAGATTAACTATATGTTGGGATTGTACTACGAATCTTTATATCAAGACGAGACTCATTGTGAGATGTCGGGATCTCTCCTTGCCAAGGCTAAACTCCCTAGACTCACGGACGAACAACTCCAGATATCAAACTCAGAAATATCCTTACAGGAATTGCAGGGGGCTATTAAACAGTTAGGTAACTCTAAAGCACCAGGGCCAGACGGATTTACCGGGGAGTATTATAAGGCACTAATCACTCAGATTTCACCAGTTGTTAGGGAACTGTTTAACGGAGTTTTTCAAGGGGAAATGGCACTGGATAGCGAGAATATGTCATATATAAAATTATTATCAAAGCCGGGAAAGGATCCCTTACTTCCAGGGTCTTATAGGCCCATATCCCTGATTAATGTTGATGCCAAGCTTCTGGCTAAGATTGTAGCGGATCGCCTAGCCACTATAATGCCCCAACTGATAGGGAAGGAACAAGTGGGATTTGTACAGGGCAGGTCCGCAGTAACGAATATTAGGACAGTGTTGACAGTCCTGGATAGGATTCATAACTTGCCTGTGAGGGGGGAGTTCCCGGCCATGCTCACCCTGGACGCCGAGAAAGCGTTTGATAACGTCCGTTGGGCATGGCTGGGAGCGGTTTTGGACAAGATGGGGTTTTCTGTGGCTTTTAGGGCGTACTTATCCCAGTTATACCAAAATCCGAAGGCAAGAGTGTACACCCAAGGTTTTTTATCTACTCCCTTTAATCTCCATAAGGGGACGAGACAGGGTTGTCCCTTATCACCCCTTTTGTTTAATTTAGCTCTAGAGCCGCTAGCAAGGGAATTGTGTAGTTCTAATGTTTTTGAGGGGATTAGAGTTGGGGAGTCCCAGGTGAAAGCAGCGTTATTTGCAGACGATGTGATTTTATTTTTTTCCAACCCAAAAGAGCACCTGAGAAAAGTGATGGACCTGTTGAAGGATTTTGGAAATTACTCTGGGTATAAGATCAATATATCCAAATGTGAGCTGCTACCTCTAACTCAGGGTGATGACGGAGGCTATGTAGGATCCTTGGGATTGGGCATTGCCAGGGCCTCTTCGCAAATTACGTATCTTGGGATCAAAATTGGACGATCTCCTCACTCTATTTATCAGCTAAATTACCCTCCACTGATAACGAAGATAAAAGGGGATTTAGAGAGGTGGCAAAACTTACCCCTTTCTCTGATGGGGCGTTGCCATCTGATCAAAATGATGGGGGCGGCGAAGCTGATGTATCCTCTCCAAACTATCCCGTTGCTTTTGCGACATGCTGACGTGACGGAATTGGAGAAAAAATTTGTCCGTTTTCTTTGGGGAGGAGGGAGGGCTAGAATCGCATTAAAGAAACTAAAGTTACTTAATTTCCCGGATCTACGAGGTTACAACTTAGCATGCCTCAGTAGGCACATAATAGATTGGGTTAATGCTAAATCTTACTACTCCAATTTAGATATAGAAAGGCAACTCGCAGCTCCATGGGACTTGATGGCCCTCTTGCATACAGGGATATCAAAACTCCCTGGTATAGCAAGGAGATCATTAATTCTGCGTGACACAATTATCGCCTGGAAAAACATCAGGAAATTATATGGTCTCTCCCACCAGTTCTCTAAACACCTGCCCTTGCAGGGCAATCCCAACTTTACCCCTGGGAATGGGGATAAATACTTTAAATCATGGGCGGTAAAAGGTATTAAAAAGATAGGAGACTTGTTTCATGAGCGGGAAGCTTGTTGGATGACTCTGAGCGAACTGGAGGAGAAGTGGAATCTCCAGGGATCAAATTTGTTCCCTTATATGCAGGTGAGGAGTTATGGTAAGAGTCTAGTAAAGGACTTATCGAGAGAATGGCAGCGGAATAAATTTGATGCCTTCATAAAAAGGATGGGTAAAATATCCATATCCTGGTTATACGACTCTCTCAGAAGCACTTGGGAGGATCAAATATCTGCAAGTCTATTTAAAAAGTGGGGAGATCAACTGGGAGTGTTGGAGATAGGACCAGTAGCCTGTTCCGGCCTTCAGGGTGTATATAGGGCAGTCTCAAACGAAAAAATGAGGGAAACCCAATTTAAGATTCTTCATCATGCAATTTATGGATTTAATCTATCAGCTTCGGCAGCTAGGCCAGACAGAATTACAGCATGTCCCAAATGTAGACCTGTTTCATGGTCTTTGGCAATGCCCCAAACTTGGAGACTTTTGGCACAAGGTCTCTGAACTTCTGAAACGAATTAGTGGCAGAAGTTCGACGCTAACTCAGGAGCTAGTGGTGCTTCAAGCTGACAGGGTGGAGGATTCTAATGTTAGGGGAGGTAGAGATGAAAAGAAACTGACCACGATAGAGCATAAAGTGGTGTTGGAAGCCAAGAGGTGTCTGTTGGCAAGTTGGCTATCTTCTGAGGTGCCCAGTATAGATAATTTGTTGGGACGTCTACGACACATTTTTCAGTTAGAATGGCGAGATGCCATCACCAGAAAAGAAACACTAGGGAAAAAACTATATAAGACCTGGAGAAAGTTTATTCTAGCTTATAAATCAGAATCAGAATATGGTGAACTGATGGAACCGTTTAAGTTAACGGCTTGGTATCTACAGGAGGACTTGAGAGGACGGTTGGGCAAGTTGAAAGCTCGAGACTGATGACATTTTACTCACTATGTTAAAAGGGATGTATGTCTGATAGGTAATGTTGGTAACACATGTAGACGAATCTAGTCGTTCAGAGAGGTGAGGGAGGGTTGATAGGGGAGGGTGAGCTAGGGGGAGGGTGGGAAAAACAAAAGAAAGAAAATGTTTGCCATATTTCAATTTTGTGTCTGATGTAATCTTTTGCTTCGGATTTCTGTTCATGTATGATGATTGTTTATGGTATAACAACAATAAACAATATTTAAAAAAAAAAAAAAACACATCAAGGATCATAATGCGATTTGTGATGCGATTCTGATGTAATTTTATATAACTCCTCTCATACATTTTCACTCTTTGAGAGAGGATCTTCTTATGGATAAAATACTAGTAACAAATATAAAAGTGAATATAAAAACGAATGTATAATATAGAAATAAAAATATATATAAAGAAATAACAGTAAAAATGGAGTTAGGATGATATGAGTTGTTACATAGGTGTATACCCAGCGTACGTAGAGGCACTTATTATTGTATTTTACATTTAAATGTAATAAATAAAAGTTAATTTTTACTACAAACAAAACTAAAAAATTAAAAAGTGCACGTCAAGAGCAGGCAACCAATAGTCTCATGACTAAATGTAAAATACAACAGGATGATATGAGTTCTCTTTCTGTTTTTTTTTTTTTTTCGTTTTTTCCCCCTTTCTTTCTTTATATAGGATCATTTTCAGAACAGGATTGGAGATGTTATAGGTGGGGGCCTATTGTCAAGGGGGGATCGGTCATAATAAATGTGACACGGTCCACCGTCGGCAAATGGCGCCCACCTACTGTCTACAGGAAACCAAAAAGTTCGAAATTCTGCATTCAATCCGGTGGGTAAGAGAGTATTAAACTCAAATATTCTTTTTGTTTCTAATCTTGACATTTTCCCTATGTGGTCTCCTCCTCTCCAATCCCTATGGATTTTATCAATCGCAGCAAATTTTAATCCAGATGGGTCTTGATTGTGTACTAGTTTAAAATGGTTAGACACTCTCTGTCTAACCATTTTAAACTAGTACACAATCAAGACCCATCTGGATTAAAATTTGCTGCGATTGATAAAATCCATAGGGATTGGAGAGGAGGAGACCACATAGGGAAAATGTCAAGATTAGAAACAAAAAGAATATTTGAGTTTAATACTCTCTTACCCACCGGATTGAATGCAGAATTTCGAACTTTTTGGTTTCCTGTAGACAGTAGGTGGGCGCCATTGAATGTCCATTATACTGTCGTTTACATGGACATTCAATAACATAAATGACATCAATTAAACTACAGGTAAGGAACTCCTTTATAATATGTTCATGTTTATTTGACGTTGAGATGATTTCTACAGTTTTTTTGGGGAAAGAGGTCATTTTACAATTTTTACATTTTCCACATTTTTTCAGATGTGGAAAATGTAAAAATTGTAAAATGACCTCTTTCCCCAAAAAAACTGGTACCAATGCTAAGACAGTACTGCTGGACTACAAATACAGCATTAAGGAAGTCATCTCAAGCCGCTGAATACAGATTTTATCCGCGCGCAACAAGGCATCGGTCACAGAATGAACCGGCACCGGAATACAGGCAAAAGGTCAGAGTGCGGTGCAAGCCAACATGGTACAGATAAGCGGTGAGGACGCCAAGCCATAAGTGATAACAGTCATACTAAAGATGCAATACATTTCACAAGACGGCGCATATGCATGACACTCCGGTAAGACTTTTACCTTATGCTGTATAGTTGTAAGACCAGCAATAGAGCTCTGTCAAGTGAACTTCTGTGAAGCGGGACGACGCTTGTATATCTAGTGTAGCGGGACGCCGCTCACTTACCTCGGAATGGTTCCCATTACATCTATTGTATCCAGCAACTGTGTGGGCCTGGCATGAATTATTGTTTTATGTACGGCCACATATGAAGAACCTGTGTGCTTTTATTATTTGAGGATCGCTTCTATGCATTGTTGGAGGATTTTATACATTACAGGATATACGGCCACAATTGTAGTGTAAAACTGTGCGTTTTTTTATGGAATTTATTCTGTTTGCAAGATTGGGAGCGCAATACATTAGGATTATAGATTAGACTTGAGGGACTTCACTAACAAAGTTGATTGAAACAAGCCACAGTGCCTGCAATGATTTCCAGTGATATTCTGTAATATTTTTCAGATAATCTATGGTGTCAATGATGGATTATTTAGTAGCAAGGATTTGGGGAAGTCGCTCTTCACTATGACCCAAGATATTCATCTTCACCATGTGAGTATTGTGCACTGCTTGAAGCACTTTGGATGGAATTGGGTTGGAGTAATAGCCCCAGATGATGATGTTGCACAGGCTGAATTGCAGGAGCTCAGCAGAGAGCTGACCAGACATGGAATTTGCATTGAGTTTACTGTTCTATTATCTGATCAATTCAAAGTAGTAAAAGAACTGAATGGCTTCGAGAAATACACTGCCCAGGTTGTCATAGTACATGGATCCTTCACTAAATTATTCTTTTACTTTCTGGAATATAATTTTTTCAAAAAGAAAACACTGATCCTCGATGACTCTTGGTTTATTCACGATCTTCTTGGATATCGCTATATGGAAATGGTCAATTGCAGTTTGAGTTTTTCACCTGTCCGAGAACCATTTGGGGATATATACATTCTGTCAAACCGAATAAGCAAGTAAAGGATCCACTTCTTGATAATATATCCCATTGTTATTGTATGAGCTCAAACCACACCTACAATTACTTTATGCACGTTATGAAGTTTTGAAGATGATTAAAAAACATTGCTCTGATAAATACTTTGTCACTAAGTCTATCTATGCAAGAGATATAGTTGTCTATTATATGTACAGTCGTGGCCAAAAGTTTTGAGAATGACACAAATATTAGTTTTCACAAGTTTGCTGCTAAACTGCTTTTAGATCTTTGTTTCAGTTGTTTCTGTGATGTAGTGAAATATAATTACACGCACTTCATACGTTTCAAAGGCTTTTATCGACAATTACATGACATTTATGCAAATAGTCAGTATTTGCAGTGTTGGCCCTTCTTTTTCAGGACCTCTGCAATTTCGACTGGGCATGCTCTCAATCAACTTCTGGGCCAATTCCTGACTGATAGCAACTAGAGTTGAGCGAACACCTGGATGTTCGGGTTCGAGAAGTTCGGCCGAACTTCCCGGAAATGTTCCCAAATTTCGTCCCGAACCCGAACCCCATTAAAGTCAATGGGGACCCGAACTTTTGGGCACTAAAAAGGCTGTAAAACAGCCCAGGAAAGAGCTAGAGGGCTGCAAAAGGCAGCAACATGTAGGTAAATCCCCTGCAAACAAATGTGGATAGGGAAATGAATTAAAATAAAAATTAAAAAAATAAAAATGAAACAATATCAATTGGACAGAGGTCCCATAGCAGAGAATCTGGCTTCACGTCAGCAGAGAATCAGTCTCTTCATGCCATAGCAAAGAATCTGGCTTCATGTCAGCAGAGAATCAGTCTCTTCATGCCATAGCAAAGAATCTGGCTTCATGTCAGCAGAGAATCAGTCTCTTCATGCCATAGCAGAGAATCTGGCTTCATGTCAGCACAGAATCAGTCTTCATGTCATAGCAGAGAATCAGGCTTCACGTCACCCACCACTGGAACACATTTAGGCCCCGGCACCCAGACAGAGGAGAGAGGTCCCGTAACAGAGAATCTGGCCTTATGTCAGCGCAGAATCAGTCTTTATGTCATAGCAGAGAATCAGGCTTCACGTCACCCACCACTGGAACAGGCCACTGTAACACATTTAGGCCCCGGCACCCAGACAGAGGAGAGAGGTCCCGTAACAGAGAATCTGGCCTTATGTCAGCGCAGAATCAGTCTTCATGTCATAGCAGAGAATCAGGCTTCACGTCACCCACCACTGGAACAGGCCACTGTCACACATTTAGGCCCCGGCACCCAGACAGAGGAGAGAGGTCCCGTAACAGAGAATCTGGCCTTATGTCAGCACAGAATCAGTCTTCATGTCATAGCAGAGAATCAGGCTTCACGTCACCCACCACTGGAACAGGCCACTGTCACACATTTAGGCCCCGGCACCCAGACAGAGGAGAGAGGTCCCGTAACAGAGAATCTGGCCTTATGTCAGCGCAGAATCAGTCTTCATGTC
Source organism: Bufo bufo (assembly GCF_905171765.1). Classification (NCBI taxonomy): domain Eukaryota; kingdom Metazoa; phylum Chordata; class Amphibia; order Anura; family Bufonidae; genus Bufo; species Bufo bufo. The sequence goes on from NC_053390.1 coordinate 829,327,298, forward strand.
ATAGCAGAGAATCAGGCATCACGTCACCCACCACTGGAACAGGCCACTGTCACATATTTAGGCCCAGGCACCCAGACAGAGGAGAGAGGTCCCATAACAGAGAATCTGGCCTTATGTCAGCACAGAATCAGTCTTCATGTCATAGCAGAAAATCAGGCTTCACGTCACCCACCACTGGAACAGGCCACTGTCACACATTTAGGCCCCGGCACCCAGACAGAGGAGAGAGGTCCAGTAACAGAGAATCTGGCCTTATGTCAGCGCAGAATCAGTCTTCATGTCATAGCAGAGAATCAGGCTTCACGTCACCCACCACTGGAACAGGCCACTGTCACACATTTAGGCCCCGGCACCCAGACAGAGGAGAGAGGTCCCGTAACAGAGAATCTGGCCTTATGTCAGCACAGAATCTGTTTTTATGTCATAGCAGAGAATCAGGCTTCACGTCACCCACCACTGGAAAAGGCCACTGTCACATATTTAGGCCCAGGCGCCCAGGCACCCAGGCAGAGGAGAGAGGTCCCGTAACAGAGAATCTGGCCTTATGTCAGCACAGAATCTGTCTTCATGTCATAGCAGAGAATCAGGCTTCACGTCACCCACCACTGGAACAGGCCACAGTCACACATTTAGGCCCCGGCACCCAGACAGAGGAGAGAGGTCCCGTAACAGAGAATCACGCCTTATGTCAGCGCAGAATCAGTCTTCATGTCATAGCAGAGAATCAGGCTTCACGTCACCCACCACAGGAACAGGCCACTGTCACACATTTAGGCCCCGGCACCCAGACAGAGGAGAGAGGTCCCGTAACAGAGAATCAGGCCTTATGTCAGCGCAGAATCAGTCTTCATGTCATAGCAGAGAATAAGGCTTCACGTCACCCACCACTGGAACAGGCCACTGTCACATATTTAGGCCCAGGCACCCAGGCAGAGGAGAGAGGTCCCGTAACAGAGAATCTGGCCTTATGTCAGCACAGAATCAGTCTTCATGTCATAGCAGAGAATCAGGCTTCACGTCACCCACCACTGGAACAGGCCACTGTCACACATTTAGGCCCCGGCACCCAGACAGAGGGGAGAGGTCCCGTAACAGAGAATCTGGCCTTATGTCAGCACAGAATCTGTCTTCATGTCATAGCAGAGAATCAGGCTTCACGTCACCCACCACTGGAACAGGCCACTGTCACATATTTAGGCCCCGGCACCCAGACAGAGGAGAGAGGTCCCGTAACAGAGAATCTGGCCTTATGTCAGCACAGAATCAGTCTTCATGTCATAGCAGAGAATCAGGCTTCACGTCACCCACCACTGGAACAGGCCACTGTCACACATTTAGGCCCCGGCACCCAGACAGAGGAGAGAGGTCCCGTAACAGAGAATCTGGCCTTATGTCAGCACAGAATCTGTCTTTATGTCATAGCAGAGAATCAGGCTTCACGTCACCCCCCACTGGAACAGGCCACTGTCACATATTTAGGCCCTGGCACCCAGGCAGAGGAGAGAGGTCCCGTAACAGAGAATCTGGCCTTATGTCAACACAGAATCAGTCTTCATGTCATAGCAGAGAATCAGGCTTCACGTCACCCACCACTGGAACAGGCCACTGTCACACATTTAGGCCCCGGCACCCAGACAGAGGAGAGAGGTCCCGTAACAGAGAATCTGGCCTTATGTCAGCACAGAATCTGTCTTTATGTCATAGCAGAGAATCAGGCTTCACGTCACCCCCCACTGGAACAGGCCACTGTCACACATTTAGGCCCCGGCACCCAGACAGAGGAGAGGTTCATTCAAATTTGGGTTGCCCCGCAATATAATGGTAAAATGAAAATAAAAATAGGATTGAATGAGGAAGTGCCCTGGAGTACAATAATATATGGTTAAGGGGAGGTAGTTAATATCTAATCTGCACAAGGGATGGACAGGTCCTGTGGGATCCATGCCTGGTTCATTTTTATGAACGTCAGCTTGTCCACATTGGCTGTAGACAGGCGGCTGCGTTTGTCTGTAATGACGCCCCCTGCCGTGCTGAATACACGTTCAGACAAAACGCTGGCCGCCGGGCAGGCCAGCACCTCCAAGGCATAAAAGGCTAGCTCTGGCCACGTGGACAATTTGGAGACCCAGAAGTTGAATGGGGCCGAACCATCAGTCAGTACGTGGAGGGGTGTGCACAGGTAATGTTAAACCATGTTAGTGAAATGTTGCCTCCTGCTAACACGTTCCGTATCAGGTGGTGGTGCAGTTAGCTGTGGCGTGGTGACAAAACTTTTCCACATCTCTGCCATGCTAACCCTGCCCTCAGAGGAGCTGGCCGTGACACAGCTGCGTTGGCGACCTCTTGCACCTCCTCTGCCTTCGCCTTGGGCTTCCACTTGTTCCCCTGTGACATTTGGGAATGCTCTCAGTAGCGCGTCTACCAACGTGCGCTTGTACTCGCGCATCTTCCTATCACGCTCCAGGAAGTAGGAAGTAAAATGGGCACACTGTCTTTGTACCGGGGATCCAGCAGGGTGGCAACCCAGTAGTCCGCACACGTTAAAATGTGGGCAACTCTGCTGTCGTTGCGCAGGCACTGCAGCATGTAGTCGCTCATGTGTGCCAGGCTGCCCAGAGGTAAGGACAAGCTGTCCTCTGTGGGAGGCGTATCGTCATCGTCCTGTGTTTCCCCCCAGCCACGCACCAGTGATGGGCCCGAGCTGCTTTGGGTGCCACCCCGCTGTGAACATGCTTCATCCTCATCCTCCTCCACCTCCTCCTCATCCTCGTCCTCCAGTAGTGGGCCCTGTCTGGCCACATTTTTTCCTGGCCTCTGCTGTTGCAAAAAACCTCCCTCTGAGTCACTTCGAAGAGACTGGCCTGAAAGTGCTAAAAATGACCCCTCTTCCTCCTCTTCCTCCTGGGCCACCTCATCTTCCATCATCGCCCTAAGTGTTTTCTCAAGGAGACATAGAAGTGGTATTGTAACGCTGATAACGGCGTCATCGCCACTGGCCATGTTGGTGGAGTACTCGAAACAGCGCAACAGGGCACACAGGTCTCGCATGGAGGCCCAGTCATTGGTGGTGAAGTGGGGCTGATCCGCAGTGCGACTGACCCGTGCGTGCTGCAGATGAAACTCCACTATGGCCTGCTGCTGCTCGCACAGTCTGTCCAGCATATGCAAGGTGGAGTTCCACCTGGTGGGCACGTCGCATATGAGGCGGTGAGCGGGAAGGCCGAAGTTACGCTGTAGTGCAGACAGGCGAGCAGCGGCAGGGTGTGAACGCCGGAAGCGCGCACAGACGGCCCGCACTTTATGCAGCAGCTCTGACATGTCGGGGTAGTTGCGAATGAACTTCTGCACCACCAAATTCAGCACATGCGCCAGGCAAGGGATGTGCGTCAAACCGGCTAGTCCCAGAGCTGCAACGAGATTTCGCCCATTATCGCACACCACCAGGCCGGGCTTGAGGCTCACCGGCAGCAACCACTCGTCGGTCTGTTGTTCTATACCCCGCCACAACCCCTGTGCGGTGTGGGGCCTGTCCCCCAAACATATGAGTTTCAGAACGGCCTGCTGACGTTTACCCCGGGCTGTGCTGAAGTTGGTGGTAAAGGTGTGTGGCTGACTGGATGAGCAGGTGGAAGAAGAGGAGGAGGAAGCTGAGTAGAAGGAGGAGGAGACAGGAGGCAAAGAATGTTGCCCTGCGATCCTTGGCGGCGGAAGGACGTGCGCCAAACAGCTCTCCGCCTGGGGCCCAGCCGCCACTACATTTACCCAGTGTGCAGTTAGGGAGATATAGCGTCCCTGGCCGTGCTTACTGGTCCACGTATCTGTGGTTAGGTGGACCTTGCCACAGATGGCGTTGCGCAGTGCACACTTGATTTTATCGGACACTTGGTTGTGCAGGGAAGGCACGGCTCTCTTGGAGAAGTAGTGCCGGCTGGGAACAACATACTGTGGGACAGCAAGCGACATGAGCTGTTTGAAGCTGTGTGTGTCCACCAGCCTAAATGACAGCATTTCATAGGCCAGTAGTTTAGAAATGCTGGCATTCAGGGCCAGGGATCGAGGGTGGCTAGGTGGGAATTTACACTTTCTCTCAAATGTTTGTGAGATGGAGAGCTGAACGCTGCCGTGTGACATGGTTGAGATGCTTGGTGACGCAGGTGGTGGTGTTGGTGGTACATCCCATGTTTGCTGGGCGGCAGGTGCCAACGTTCCTCCAGAGGCGGAGGAAGAGGCCGAGGCGGCAGCGGCAGCAGCAGAAGTGGCCGAGGCGGCAGCAGCAGAAGAGGTAGCAGGGGGAGCCTGAGTGACTTCCTTGTTTTTAAGGTGTTCACTCCACTGCAGTTCATGCTTTGCATGCAGGTGCCTGGTCATGCAGGTTGTGCTAAGGTTCAGAACGTTAATGCCTCGCTTCAGGCTCTGATGGCACAGCGTGCAAACCACTCGGGTCTTGTCGTCAGCACATTGTTTGAAGAAGTGCCATGCCAGGGAACTCCTTGAAGCTGCCTTTGGGGTGCTCGGTCCCAGATGGCGGCGGTCAGTAGCAGGCGGAGTCTCTTGGCGGCGGGTGTTCTGATTTTGCCCACTGCTCTCTCTTTTGCTACGCTGTTGGCTCGGTCTCACCACTGCCTCTTCCTCCGAACTGTGAAAGTCAGTGGCACGACCTTCATTCCATGTGGGGTCTAGGACATCATCGTCCCCTGCATCGTCTTCCACCCAGTCTTGATCCCTGACCTCCTGTTCAGTCTGCACACTGAAGAAAGACGCAGCAGTTGGCACCTGTGTTTCGTCATCATCAGAGACGTGCTGAGGTGCTATTCCCATGTCCTCATCATCAGGAAAAATAAGTGGTTGTGCGTTAGTGCATTCTATGTCTTCCACCCCTGGGGAAGGGCTAGGTGGATGCCCTTGGGAAACCCTGGCAGCAGAGTCTTCAAACAGCATAAGAGACTGCTGCATAACTTGAGGCTCAGACAGTTTCCCTGATATGCATGGGGGTGATGTGACAGACTGATGGGCTTGGTTTTCATGCGCCATCTGTGCGCTTTCTGCAGAAGACTGGGTGGATGATAATGTGAACGTGCTGGATCCACTGTCGGCCACCCAATTGACTAATGCCTGTACCTGCTCAGGCCTTACCATCCTTAGAACGGCATTGGGCCCCACCAAATATCCCTGTAAATTCTGGCGGCTACTGGGACCTGAGGTAGTTGGTACACTAGGACGTGTGGCTGTGGCAGAACGGCCACGTCCTCTCCCAGCACCAGAGGGTCCACTAACACCACCACGACCATGTCCACATCCGCGTCCCTTACTAGTTGTTTTTCTCATTGTTACCGTTCACCACAATAAGAAAAATATTATTCGGGCCAATGTATTGAATTAAAATTCAGGCCTTTTTTTACAGACACCTAACACTGTCTGGCTATCTATTTAGGTACCGTATTACACTTGAATATAAATGTGAGTCCTATTTTTTACGCGCTGTGTGACAGATATACCTTTAATCACAGAATTAGACTAGTATCTGCACGCTAGCGTGTGTCTTAGGTTTTTCTGAATGACACTATCAGCACCTTCAATGTAAGATATCCTTTTTGGGATAGATTTCAAGTAGGCCTCAAATACCAGAAACTAGTAATTTTGAGAATGGCAAATTTGGGAATGGTTTTTCAACCCAGAACAAAAACTGTGCTTTTACGGTCACTACAAATAATTTGACCAGCTTAAACAGTACTGATTTGGTTGAATATAAATGTGAGGCCTATTTTTTACGCGCTGTGTGACAGATATACCTTTAATCACAGAACTAGACTTGTATCTGCACGGTAGCGTGTGTGTTAAGTTTTTCAGAATGACACTATCAATACCTTCAATCTAAGATATCCTTTTTGGGATAGATTTAAAGTAGGCCTGATAAAGCAGAGACTACTAATTTTGAGAATGGCAAATTTGGGAATAGTTTTTCAACCCAGAACAAAAACTGTGCTTTTACAGTCACTAAATATAACTTGACCAGCTAAAACTGTGCAGATTTGGTTGAATATAAATGTGAGGCCTATTTTTTACGCGCTGTGTGACAGATATACCTTTAATCACAGAATTAGACTTGTATCTGCACGGTAGCGTGTGTGTTAAGTTTTTCAGAATTTTTTTTCAAAGATTATTCATGGCCAACAGACTTAACACTTAAAGGACACATTAAGAAAAATGGGGGGAGGGACACTTCACTTATGTATATACATACACACTGAGTCCTAGCTATATGTCTAGTCCTCACCCTAATGGAATTAGATACAGTCAACTCCTTATCCTTTTGGATATATCTGTGCATGAACAACACACAATTACCTAGTAATATCATTCTGTTTAACAAAAGGGTAACTTCTGGTTAACATTATGTTTTTGTTAAGTTTTTTTTTTCTGTCAAGATTTATGGGAGTAACATTCCATATACTTGGAATGTGGAAACTTGGGAATGTAGCATGTCAGCTTTAAATTTTACTTATACACTGTTCCCTAAATATAATATGGTAACATATTCTGCTCCTGAATATATTACTGTGACACTGTGCTCCTGAATATAGTACTGTGACACTGTGCTCCTGAATATAGTACTGTGACACTGTGCTCCTGAATATACTACTCTGACACTGTGCTCCTGGATATAGTACTGTGACACTGTGCTCCTGAATATAATACTGTGACACTGTGCTCCTGAATATGATACTGTGACACTATGCTCCTGAATATAATACTGCGACACTGTGCTCCTGAATATAATACTGTGACACTATGCTCCTGAATATAGTACTGTGACACTGTGCTCCTGAATATAATACTCTGACACTATGCTCCTGAATATAATACTGCGACACTGTGCTCCTGAATATAATACTGTGACACTGTGCTCCTGAATATAGTACTGTAACACTGTGCTCCTGAATATAGTACTGTGACACTGTGCTCCTGAATATAGTACTGTGACACTGTGCTCCTGAATAGAGTACTGCAACACTGTGCTCCTGAATATAATACTGTGACACTGTGCTCCTGAATATAATATTGGACACTGTGCTCCTGAATATAATACTGTGACACTGTGCTCCTGAATATAGTACTGTGACACTGTGCTCCTGAATATAGTACTGTGACACTGTGCTCCTGAATAGAGTACTGCAACACTGTGCTCCTGAATATAATACTGTGACACTGTGCTCCTGAATATAATATTGGACACTGTGCTCATGAATATAGTACTGCTACACTGTTCTCCTGAATATAATACAGTGACACTGTGCTCATGAATATAAAACTGTGACACTGTGCTCCTGAATATAATACTGTGACACTGTGCTCCTGAATATAATACTGTGACACTGTGCTCCTGAATATGATACTGTGACACTGTGCTCCTGAATATAATACTGTGACACTGTGCTCCTGAATATATTACTGTGACCCTGTGCTCCTGAATAAAATTGTGGCAGGCGCAGCACTATGAAGTGCCTTTTGCGCTGTGGCATTAGAAAAACTTTGATATCTCAGACTTTTAGTCTAGCCAGTCTGTCTATTACTCTGTAATTCCTCCACCACCGTTCTATGGAAACAGTAGATTTAAAGAGCACAACAAATGCTTGAAATAACTTTTTTATTAACTTAAGCTTTTCTTCATATATAACACTGCCGCCTCCACAGCAGATAGTCCATGTACAAAACATGTGTTGAAAAGATATCACAAAATGGCGGTATGCATAAGATGGTGGTTCAACTGTTCAATCTTGTCATTCAACATTAAATGGTGGATATATTTCTCTCTTGAGTATCTGTACTCTCACTTTTAGTTATTTAAGCACTTTATGATCTCTCTGAGAGGTATATCTGAGGTCTAACTAATAGTTCACTTGCAGTATGCAGTAAGCAGTGACTATTTGCTGATTGGTTGAGTATGATCTGGTATGGTTGTATGCAATTTGGATTGCAATATGGAATCTGAATGCTTGCAATTTGTAGCTTGCAATTGTATGGTTGCAATTGAATTTGGTGGAACTGTAGGTAAACACACATATAACTGGTTCAGTATACAGTTGTAATCACAATACTAACAATATGAACATTATATAACTGTTCTTAATACCTATTTTGGCCTCTTGTTCCTATAAAACACAGCTCTCAGTGGAGTGAATGTCTCTTCAGCTCCTGTCTCTGGTGAATATTGATTCTAGCAGCAGGAGCTGGGGGTATTCCCAGACAGGCTGTGTGTGAGGCTTGCTGTGATTGGTGAAAACTCTTGCTGTGTGAGAAGCTGGCTGTGATTGGTCTAGACTTTTGCCCAGCAGCAACAGATTAACACTATACTTTTTTGTTGTTTCTGCTGTGTCACTTAACTTAATTTACATTACAAAATGAATTTTAAAGGCATATTATCTTTTTCTGCTTCTGTGAACACAAAATTTAACAGTTATATGACATCCAAAACATGATGTCACCGTAAATAACTCTGCTTTTGTCTTTAACACATATACATAGGAACTGTATTAAGGCTATTGGCAGGTTTAGCTGTATACACATATAAGGCTATACTAGCAACCTAGGACAGGTCTTAGCTGGCGAGCTACACTCCCACCAAAATTACTATGTTCTTAGTGGTAGGACTTGAACATGAGTTTGAGGAATTTCCCATCAGGTTCTCAACTTCCAAGTGTCTTTTATCACTCTCTAGTAGAACAACTAACTTCTGTATAGGACATTCCAACTTGAGTGGAGTAGTGAGACGTTTTCTTTTGTCATGTTTTGAGTCTCCTATCTGTAACAATACTCTTTTTACTAGTTTGTCTTCATCCTTTTGAACTTCTAGAACTTTGGCGAATTTCCATTGACTTCTAGGTTAATCTTCTTCTTTTACTAACACTATGTCACCAACTTGGACATTTCTTCTGGGTGTTTGCCATTTACTTCCTAGCATAAGATTGTCTAAGTACTCTTTCCTCCATCTATTCCAAAACTGTTCTGATAGATATTAAACTCTTCGCCATCTCCTTCTGGCATATAAATACTCTTTGGTGAACTTGCCAGGCGGTGGCTGTATGTTATCAGACTTAAGGTAAAGTAGATGGTTGGGAGTTAAAGGGTCCAAACTTGTTTGATCGTTGATATTATCAACTGTAAGTGGACGACTGTTAACAATAGACATTACTTCATAGAATAGGGTCCTAGGTTAAGCATCATCTATTCTTCCGGCGTTCTTTTTCAACACTGAACTTAACACATTTCTCTCAGTTCTTTCATAAAGAACTCAGTTCTTTCATAAGATTTGTCTTTCATAAACTCCTCCTGTATGGCTTGCATGTGGAGCATTCATGTGAATATCACACTGTTTCTCTAACAAATACTCAGTTACTTTTTCTTTATCAATCTCTTTTAGCGCTTTCTTCAATTCATTCTTTGCTCCGACAAAATTAGATCCTTGGTCAGATCTAAGCTCTCTGACGGTACCTCTAATGGCTATGAAACATCTCAAGGCGTTGATGAATGTGTCAGTTGATATATCTTCTAACATTTCCAGGTGAATCGCCTTTGGAACTCAGACAAGTAAATATTAGTCCATATCTCTTGTACTCCTTGCTGTTCTGTTTTGTGATGAATGGGCCAAAACAATCCATTCCGCTATAAAGAAATGGTGGTGATGGGTTTACACGATATGCCGGTAAATCTGCCATTCTTTGTTCTTCTGTAGGTCTACATGCCTTTCTGCAGACTACACATTTACTTATATACTTTGCTATAACTTTACTTCCTTTCACAATCCAGTAACCACCTTCTCTCAAACAGCTTTGGGTAAAGCTTCTTCCCTGATGCAAGGATTTGTTGTGGTAGTGATCAATAATCAATCTTGTGAAGGTAGAGGTTTTGGGTAGAATTGCTGGATGCTTCACTCTGCTAGTTAATGATGCATTTCCAGTCTCCCTACCACCTTCAAGATACCATCCTACAGAACAATAATAAGCTTGTACAATGATGGTTGTTTGGAAGCCTTTTACAGTCGTGGCCAAAAGTTTTGAGAATTAGATAAATATTGGAAATTGGAAAAGTTGCTGCTTAAGTTTTTATAATAGCAATTTGCATATACTCCAGAATGTTATGAAGAGTGATCAGATGAATTGCATAGTCCTTCTTTGCCATGAAAATTAACTTAATCCCAAAAAAAACTTTCCACTGCATTTCATTGCTGTCATTAAAGGACCTGCTGAGATCATTTCAGTAATCGTCTTGTTAACTCAGGTGAGAATGTTGACGAGCACAAGGCTTGAGATCATTATGTCAGGCTGATTGGGTTAAAATGGCAGACTTGACATGTTAAAAGGAGGGTGATGCTTGAAATCATTGTTCTTCCATTGTTAACCATGGTGACCTGCAAAGAAACGCATGCAGCCATCATTGCGTTGCATAAAAATGGCTTCACAGGCAAGGATATTGTGGCTACTAAGATTGCACCTCAATCAACAATTTATAGGATCATCAAGAACTTCAAGGAAAGGGGGGCGGAGCTAGCGCCGGACTGTGATGGCCGCATAGTCAGGAGCTCTCCGTACTGATTCCTGCACAGCACCAGCTAACGCAAGCCGACAGACGAGACGATAGTTAAAATCGGTAACCCAAGATCCGGGGATAACCCTAGTGCCCCCAAACCTCTTAATATAAGCGGTGACATGGACAAATTTAAAAAAAAGGCTGCCGCTACAGTAGCGGCCAGAGAATCTAAAATGGCGCCGGCTACATCACATAGGGCGCGCGACCGTTCCCCTGAGATGTCCGAGGGGGAAAGCGATACGGAGGACTCCCACGGCAAGACAGCTCTCCCCATCACCCGTCGCTTTTTGAAGCAGTCTCTTAGCAGGGCGATGGAACCGATACTCAGTGAGTTAACTGCCCTCCGCCATGATGTTCACCACATTGGTGATAGGGTTGTTGCCTTAGAGAAATGCCGCACTTACCTGAATGAGCTCCACAATGCTGTGGAAGATCAGGAAAACAGGGGGCGCAGAAACAACCTGCGCTTCAGGGGAGTGCCGGAATCCGTCGATGCAGCAAACATTCCGGCGGCGGTGATTGAGATATGCAGCTCTATCCTGGGCCCAGATATGCCCATAGAGATCACAGTGGAAAGAGCGCATCGGGCCTTGCGACCCAAACCCAAACCTTCAGAGCCACCAAGAGACATCATATGTCGGTTCCTTAACTTCCAAACCAAGACGGCAATTCTGGAAGCCGCAAGAAACACACCTGATATGTCTTATGAGGGAGCCCCTATATCAGTCTACCAAGATCTGGCTCCATCCACCCTCAAAAAAAGAAGAAGTTTGAAACTCCTGACTGATTGGCTCAGAGCAAAGAAGACGCCATATAGATGGACCTTTCCATTCGGGATATCATTTTTCTATGAGGGACGCCGCCTCAACATCTCCTCTTTTCTGTATTTAGCTGGAGCATATGAACATCTACAGATCCCTCCACTCCCTATAGAAAACTGGGAACTATACCAAGATCTTACTGATTTGCCAGAAGTTCCAAGGATTTCACCCTTTGAACCTCCACGCACTCCGAGATCCCAGAAGATCATCAAGCGCAAGACCAGTCAGATGACACCGTAGCTCTTGGTTAACCAACCATCTAAGTACCCTTGCTTAACCCCTCTTCTCATGTCCGCTACTCCTTACCGTGCATAATGTTCCCCTTTCTATATTCTCTCCCTACCCTCCTACCCCTCCCCTCCCCCCTTCCTTATTAGCCTTCCAATTCCCCCTGATATCTTAAATCAATCTGTCTCCTTGCCTCACGGTTGAGGCTGTATCAATGTGCTGTGAGGATCACAATAGGGTTGATAAAACCTTTCCCCCCTTGCGTTCCTTATTATGCCTCTTAGAGTGACCCACACAAATGGGCCTTACTATGTTAAAGTTCATTTAACAGTTTCCTGTTATCTTGTTTATTTTTGGTTAAAGGTACCTATGTCTGTCAGACCAACTTACATGACATGGCGGAAGAATTCTCTGGCTCCTACCTCACCTTCCCGGATATATTGCTTCAGCAGAAATAAAAGGTGGGTCTCCGGGAGGGGGACCTGGCTACATCAAGGTAAATTCCCGTACATCAGACTAAATGGCTGACTTATCATTTGCGTCCTTTAATGTGAAGGGCTTTAACTACCCCTCTAAGAGGAGCCAAGTCTTCGCATTGCTGCGCAAAGCTGGGGCCAGCGTCCTCCTCCTTCAGGAGACTCATTTCAAATTTAACCATTACCCTAATTTATCCTTTTCCAACTACCCCCTTTGGTATCATTGTGGAGGTAATTCTGCTGCATCCAGGGGGGTGAGTATTGGATTCCAGAGGAGGATTCCTTTTAAATATATCTCCCAGCTCCAAGATCCAGAAGGAAAATACTTGTTGGTGAAGGGTTCTATAGGTCCTCAAACCTATACCATTATCAATCTTTACGCCCCTAACACAGGCCAACACACTTGGTTTGCGAAAGTCTTTCCCCTAATAGAATCCTTTGCTGAGGGTTTGACAGTAGTTGGAGGAGACCTAAACGCTACTCTTAATCCAACCCTAGATTCCTCTTCCCGCAAATTGAGCTTGTCTCTTAGAACACTACGTTTCATAAAAGATGGCTTCTGGAATTTAAATCTTATGGATGTATGGAGTATATTCAACCCAGACACAAATGACTATACGTTTTACTCCCACCCCCACCAATCATATCATAGATTGGACTACCTCTTTGTGTCTAAGGAACACCTCCAGCTCTGTCATGGACCCAAAACAGGCTCCATACTTTTGTCGGATCATGCTCCCATATTTCTACCAATTTTAGCGCCCATACCTAACCCAAGTAAATTTAGATAGCGGCTAAACGAATCCTTATTGAGCAACCTAAAGATTAGGGAGAAGATATCGGATTTACTTAAGGAATATTTTTCCATCAATAAAATACCCGAAACTTCAGATCAGTCGCTTTGGGATGCTCATAAGCCTTATATTAGAGGACACTTTATTAGTCTTGGGGCATTCCTTAAAAAAGAAAGGAATAAAAAAGTAGATTCCTTGAGTAGTAGGATTTTTTCCTTAGAAAAGATACATAAGAAATCCCTATTAGAGTCCCACTTTACGGAGCTCTCATCCCTAAAAGCAGAACTGAAATCCCTATTACAACAGTCTACCGCCAAATATTTTTTAAACTCTCAACACAACAGTTCTATGCACATGGGGACAAAGCATCTAAATTTATGATGCGAAGAATAAAAGATAGAAGATCCACAAACTATATACACCAACTAGAATCCCCCCAAGGTGTTCCCCTGTATTCTTCAAAACATATAGGAACTCAATTCCGCACATTTTATGAGGCACTATATAACCTTCCTCCTACCTTGAATCCAGAAACCCACTCGGATCTCCTTGCATCCTTCCTGGATTCAATCTCCCTGCCTACTTTAACACCTGAAAATAAACTTAAGTTGGCCTCCCAATTTACCCTAGAGGAATTGACCAAGGCACTAGCTCAATCCCCGCATGGCAAGAGCCCAGGCCCGGATGGGTTTCCAGTACTCTATTATAAGACATTCCAACAAGTGGTTCTCCCGCATCTGCTTTCAGTCTGCAACATGGCTTTACAGGGGAAACATTTATCCAGAGATATGACAATGGCCCACATAACTTTAATCCCCAAAGAAGGGAAAAACCCAAAACATTGCGCAAGCTATAGGCCCATTTCACTTCTTAACATTGACCTTAAATTACTTGCGAAAATGTTAGCTAACCGCCTTGCGACCCTTCTTCCCTTGCTTGTACATGGGGATCAGGTGGGTTTTGTCAGAGGAAGAGAGGGTAGAGACAACACAGCCAGAGTCCTAAACGTGCTATACTATTCTGTTTTACGGTCTAAGCCGCTGCTCCTTTTAAGCACGGATGCAGAAAAAGCATTCGATAGAATTGGCTGGGTTTATCTGAAGCAAATCTTGTTTGGGTTTGGCCTGCCTGATCCCTTTGTACAAGCTACTTTCGCAATGTACTCCCAGGCTTCAGCATCAGTATTGATCAATGGAGACCTATGATGACCCTTTTAGAATACAAAATGGCACCCGTCAGGGATGTCCCCTTTCACCCTTACTTTTTGTTTTAGCCTTGGAACCCCTTCTTGCTAGACTGAGAGCAGACCGGGACATCCATGGAGTCATGCTGAGAGGCCAAAACCACAAACTTGCGGCTTTTGCGGACGACATAATGATTATGACATCCAACCCCAGTACTTCGCTCCCCTTAATCCAAAAACACCTAGATACGTACAGCCTTTTGTCAAATTTTAAGATAAACAAACAAAAATCCTTAGTGAAGTGTGTGAAGATATCCCATAGAAACCAATTGAACCTAAAAGAGAACTCTCCATTCGATTGGTCATCCCCATACATCACTTACTTGGGGGTCAAGATAAGCCCTAATCCGTCTGAAATATTTGCACTTAACTACTTGCCCCTCTTACAATCCATCACTACTGACATAAATAGACTAAATATCCCTACTATATCTTGGTTTGGTCGTAAAAACCTTTTGGTTTCGCTAATTTTACCTCGCCTTACTTATCTCCAACAGGTTTTACCCATCCCAGTCCCTAAGTCTTACTATGTCTCCCTCAGAAAACTTTTTAGTTCATTTATTTGGACCCAAAAGAAGCCAAGACTCTCTTATTCCTTACTAATACATCCTAAGCATTCAGGAGGCATAGCTTTCCCAGACCCTGAAACATATGGCAGGGCTGTCTTGCTAGACAGAGCTATAGATTGGCTCAGAACACCCAATCCTAAATCTTGGGTAGCGATGGAGCAAGAACTTGTAGGCCAACCCTTTCGGTCACTTCTGTTAGGGAACTCCAGTCTGAATAAAATACCCTTATGTTCCTATCCAATAATACAAGCTACCCTTAATGCTTGGAAACATCTCCAGTCCTCACATTGTGCAATTCCCTTCCCATCACCAACTCTGTCTGTGGGAGATGTCATAGGCACCTCTCTCCCAGTAATAAGAGACTGCACTCCACGTGACATTAGAGAATCTGCTATATCCATTTTTGCCCTTCATCAGTCTGAAAACACCCCCCTCACAGTCAAAGAGATCCAAACTAAACTGAATCTTCGCAAACAGTTTTTACCAGCCATCTTATATCTTCGCTCTTATGTTTCATTACACATTTCAAATAGGGATCAGCTTAGACCCTTGGTTTGGGTTGAATCACTTTTCGCCCACCCTAATCCACCAAAAAAGTTAATCTCACAGCTATATAGAAAACTTAACAACTCCCCGTCACTAGTCAAACCAGCCTTTATTAGAAACTGGGAAAAAGACCTGAGTCTTGATTTTATATTTTCCAACTTACCAAAGATACTTCTATCCCCGCATAAGTCATCTCGCTGTGTACGTATACAGGAGAATGGGTATAAACTCTTAACCAGATGGTACAGAACGCCAGACGTGACATCTCTTTATTCAGACACGGCGACGGACCAATGTTGGAGATGCCTTGAGGGGTCGTTCTTTCACATATGGTGGTCCTGTCCCATAATCAACAAATGGTGGCAATCCATATTTGATTTAAGCAACTTGATTTGTCACACAAATATACAGATATCCCCGTCATTAGCTTTACTCAATATAGATATTAATACAACACCCCCACACCCCTCCTTTCTATTCAGACAATTATTGATAGCTGCACGTCTATTAGTGCCTAAACTCTGGTTATCAACCTCTACTCCGTCTTTGGAACAATGGAAATTAAAAGTCGACCAATTGTTTAGGTTCGAGGAGATTTCCTCTTGGGAAACGCGTACTCACAACACATTCTCTAAACAATGGAAGTTGTGGTCTGTATATAGGCACCCCAGCCGAGATAACTAAAGTGGCAACTATACAAACCTTCACTATAACAGGAATGTGCCCTGCGAAGACCCTTCATGTAATACTAAGGATTAGGAAAGCTGCCACCACATGCTAGATATGCTATAAAGGGAATCATTGTACCTACATTTGATTATCTGTATACGTAAGTGATCCTATTCATAGGAATTTGCTTTGATGTACAATGCCACCTATGTCATGCTTGATATATATGATACATCTATATGTACCTTGTTCTATTATGTTATGTTTTATTTCTTTAATAAAAAATAAAATAAAAATAAAAATAAAAAAAAGAACTTCAAGGAAAGAGGTTCAATTCTTGTTAAGAAGGCTTCTGGGCGTCCAAGAAAGTCCAGCAAGCGCCAGGATCATCTCTTAAAGAGGATTCAGCTGCGGGATCGGAGTGCCACCAGTGCAGAGCTTGCTCAGGAATGGCAGCAGGCAGGTGTGAGCGCATCTGCACGCACAGTTAGGCGAAGACTTTTGGAAGATGGCCTGGTGTCAAGAAGGGCAGCAAAGAAGCCACTTCTCTCCAAAAAAAACATCAGGGACAGATTGATCTTCTGCAGAAAGTGTGGTGAATGGACTGCTGAGGACTAAGGCAAAGTCATATTCTCCAATGAAGCCTCTTTCCGATTGTTTGGGGCATCTGGAAAAAGGCTTGTCCGGAGAAGAAAAGGTGAGCGCTACCATCAGTCCTGTGTCATGCCAACAGTAAAGCATCCTGAGACCATTAATGTGTGGGGTTGCTTCTCATCCAAGGGAGTGGGATCACTCACAATTTTGCTCAAAAACACAGCCATGAATAAAGAATGGTACCAAAACACCCTCCAACAGCAACTTCTTCCAACAATCCAACAACAGTTTGGTGAAGAACAATGCATTTTCCAGCACGATGGAGCACCGTGCCATAAGGCAAAAGTGATAACTAAGTGGCTCGGGGACCAAAACGTTGACATTTTGGGTCCATGGCCTGGAAACTCCCCAGATCTTAATCCCTTTGAGAACTTGTGGTCAATCCTCAAGAGGCAGGTGGACAAACAAAAACCCACTAATTCTGACAAACTTGAAGAAGTGATTATGAAAGAATGGGTTGCTATCAGTCAGGAATTGGCCCAGAAGTTGATTGAGAGCATGCCCAGTCGAATTGCAGAGGTCCTGAAAAAGAAGGGCCAACACTGCAAATACTGAGTCTTTGCATAAATGTCATGTAATTGTCGATAAAAGCCTTTGAAACGTATGAAGTGCGTGTAATTATATTTCACTACATCACAGAAACAACTGAAACAAAGATATAAAAGCAGTTTAGCAGCAAACTTTGTGAAAACCAATATTTGTGTCATTCTCAAAACTTTTGGCCACGACTGTAGGTTCTTGACTAAGTCTCTTAAACTCTTCACGGTAGAATCTCTGTTGAATGAGTCTTATGACTGTTTCTTCAGCTTTCATTCTTTCTTCTACATTCAACAATTCCTTCTTTCTGATTCCCTTTGCCAAAAGTTGAATTTGAGCTACTACGTTTATGACTGTATTCCATTTTGAACATCTGGCTAGTCTTTCAAGTAAGTCATCTTGACACTTGGCAGCAGTGCTCAATGTTTGTACAACTTTTACTTCTGGATCACCCATAGACAATTCTGTGTAACCTTTACTGGGCGTGATTTCCTTTTCCCAAAGGAACTTTGGACCAGTGAACCAGTTAGAATTTTCCAATTCTGTTACATTCAGGCCTCTTGAAGGATGATCTCCTGGGTTATGCTTTGTGTTAATGTGATACCAATATTCCGGATTTGTTATTTCCCGAATTTTCTCAACTCTGTTGGCGACAAAGATATGGAATCTTCGAGCTTTGTTGTTTATGTATCCTAGGACAACTTGTGAGTCTGCCCAAAAATATTCTTCATCTATTTTCAATTCCAATTCTTCTCTCAGAAACTTGCTTACTGATGCTGAAACTACGGCTGCTGTCAGTTCAAGTCTTGGTATTGTCTGAATACTGGTAGGTACAACTCTGGCCTTCCCCATAACCAGGGCACAGTGTATCTTTTCTTCTCCTATTACTCTGATGTAGGAACACTTACCATAACTATAACTACTGGCATCTGAAAAATGATGACGTTCTATTTTCTTGTACTTTCCAAAATCATGAGGTACAAATCATTTGGGTATTCGAACTTCTCTCAAGTTTTGCAAGTCTCTTATCCAACTCTCCCACCCTGCCCTCAAATTTTCAGGTATGGGCTCATCCCATCCCAACTTCTGTCTGCATAATTCTTGCAGTATTTCTTTTACTCTGAGGATTACTGGTTCCAAGAATCCCAATGGATCAAATATAAAAGCCTCTGTGGAAAGAATGGTTCGTCTAGTTGCAACTTTCTCTTCAATAGATTCTTCAAAGAAGAACTTGTCGTTCTCTGCATTCAATCCCAATCTAAGTACGTTCTGAACTGGAAGATGATCATAATTGAGATCTACATTCTTCATTGTTGCTGCATGTTCAGAGTCACTGATGGATTCCAGTACCGCTCTGTTGTTTGAGATGAATTTGTGAAGGCCAGGTTTCCTCTTGCGCATAACTCTTGGCCTTCTTTCACTAGTTTGATTGCAGATTCTGTAGACTCTAGACTTATGAGACCATCATCTACATAAAAGTTTTTCTTAAGAAAATTTACTGCTGATGGGCAATCCTTTTCATTCTGATTGGCCAGGTACTTCATACCATAATTGGTGCAACCTGGAGATGATGCTGCTCCAAACCAGTGTACTTTCATTCTGTATTCTGCTGGCTCTGTATCTGTATCTCTGTCCTCCCACCATAGAAACCTCAGGAAGTCTCTATCTTCATTTTGCACATGAAACTGGTGTAACATCTTTTCAACGTCACACATGACCGCTACAGGATACTTTCTGAATCTACAGAGTACTCCAGGCAGAGCGTTTGTAAGATCTGGTGCTTTTAGTAGATGATCATTCAATGCAACACCATTGTACTTTGTTGTGAAATCAAATACTACTCAATTCTTATCTGGTTTCTTTGAGTGATAAACACCTTGATGTGGGATGTACCACACTTATCCTTCTTTAGGCTGGTTATTAACTTTCTCTGCATGTCCTTCTTCAAGTATGCCTTCCATGAATTTCAAATAATCATTCTTGAGTTTGGGATCTCTTCGCATCCTTTTCTTCAAACATTTCAATGTTGCTAGGGCATGTCGAAGCATGATAAAACGGTAGCTTAGATAGCATTCTGTGGTTTTCTAGATAGTCGTTTAGTACTTCCAGTCCTTGAACATGTGGGATGGCATTGCTGCATGCTTGCGGAAGTCACCATACTCTTGGAGTCTGAAGTGTTCTTTAGGACCTATTTTAGGCCAGTTATTCAATTTCTCTCTAAAAGCTCTTTGTACTAAGAAAGGATGACCATATCTTGCATTTAATTTTTCCCAAGCTTGCTTGTAGGCTTTTTCGTCTTTTCTATAGAAGTTACCTTCAAGAACTTTCTTTGCTTCCCCACCAACATATCTCTGAAGGTAGAATAACATGTCGATTGGACTGAAGCAATGATGCTCAATGATCATTTCAAAACTTGCCTTCCACTCTATGAACTTCAGTACGTCTCCTGAAAATACAGCGGGTTCCGGCACAGGAAGTCTAGCGAGGACAGTTGTAACACTCTCCTGAGCATTGCCGTGACATCTAGGAATAGAATCATCCGGTTCTATTTTCTCACTTAGTTCTGAATTAGGTGAGTCCTTTTATTTATCTTTTCTTGTAGAGATAGAGGGTAAATTCACACACCTTTTTAGGCTACTTTCAAACTTGCGGCAGTGTGATCTGGCGGGCAGTTCCGTTGTCGGAACTGCCCACCGGATCAGCCGATCTGCCGCTGACCGAAAGCATTTGTGAGACGGATCCGGATGCGGATCCGTCTCACAAATGCATTGCAAGGACGGATCCGTCTCTCCGCTTGTCATGCGGACCGACGGATCCGTCTTGTATCTTTTTCACATTTTTACCAGTCTGCTCATACGCAGGCCGAAAGGATGGATTATTTTGAATGCTGTATCCAGCACTAATACATTCCTATGGGAAAAAATGCTGGATCCGGCATTCAGGCATGTCTTCAGATTTTTTTTCGCCGGAGATAAAACCATAGCATTCTACGGTTTTATCTTTTGCCTGATCAGTCAAAACGACTGAACTGAAGACATCCTGATGCAAACTGAACGGATTGCTCTCCATTCAGAATGCATGGGGATATGCCTGATCAGTTCTTTTCCAGTATAGAGCCCCTGTGACGGAACTCTATGCCGGAAAAGAAAAACGCTAGTGTGAAAATACCCTAACTAACACTGGACTAAGCCTCTCTTTGTTTTTATGAGCAGGGATGGAAGGATAATAACTTATTTCTTCACTACATGCTGGAGATTTCCTTCCATTCTCCTGGGCATATGAAGGAAAGTAGTAGTCTTTTTCTACATTTAGTACAGATTTGAACCTATGACTATTCTGACTCATACCCTCCTCATGTACTCTGAGTCTGGCTTCTATGATCTTAACTTCTTTCTGCTTTTCCAGACTTTTCAATTCAGCTTCCATTTGATGGCGCTGTGACTCCATTTCAGCTTCCATTTGATGGTGCTGTGCCTCCATTTCAGCTTCCATCTGATGGCGTTGTGTATCCATTTGAGCTTCCATCTCATGGCGTTGTGCATCCTTTTCCGCCATCAGTTTACGCTGCGCCTCGATGGCATCTTTCATCTCAATTTCTGCTTTCTTGAGAGCAAGTTGTTCAGCTAATTCCTTTCTTTTGGATGAAGTATTTGAGGACTCTGATATGTGGGTGGCACTTCTGCAAGGAAGTCACACTTGAGAATGTGGTTCCCCCTAAGGCCTAGCATAGTCTCTCATAAAAAGCTTGTTCATTCTACTTCTTGCTTTAACTTCATCATAGTTTGCTGCAGATGATAGTTCTCTCATGAGTTTTACTAAATATTTAGTGACCGCAGCACATGTCTCCATGTTCCTTGCAATATCCTGGAAGGTGTCGTAAACGACCGCAGGTTGATATATGCTGCCATAAGCTCTGATTCAGATTCTTCTACCGTCTCTACCATATCACTCAAGTTCCTTTTTATACTTTCTTGCTTTAGCTTTTTACGAATGTCTTTAATGTATAATTTCCATTTATCATACATTATAGCAAAAAAAAAAAATTTTCAGTGCTGCTTCTTGCTCCAAATTTTCCAGCATCTTTGGGGTCGGTTTTCTGGCACCTGATGAACGTCTTAGTTCATCTGTTTGGGCTATATTTGTTTTAGGCAAGACTAATGAACTAGTTTGACTAATGCACACATTCTATGGCCTTTATGGTAGCTCCGCTAAGGTGTCTTTGCTTGCTCAGTCAGGGAACAGCTGCTGTGCTGCAGTGTATGCTGGCGCTCCACTGCTCTAATGTGCCCTTTACTGTGCAAGTTAAGAAGCACTATTGCTTTTTCTCTCTGAGGGCTATAGTTCCACTGTGGCAAGCACAGCACTATGAAGCGCCTTATGCGCTATGGCATTAGAAGAATTTTGATATCTCTGACTTTTAGTTTAACCAGACTGTCTATTACTCTGTAATTCCGCTAGTGCCGTTTTATGGAAACAGTAGGTTTAAAGAGCACACCAAATGCTTGAAATAACTTCTTTATTAACTTCAACTTTTCTTCATATATAACACTGCCACCTCCGCAGCAGATAGTCCATGTACAAAACACGTGTTGAAAAGATATCATAAAATGGCGGTATTGTCACGGTCATATTGTTGTTTGACCGTGACGCGGTTGCCGTGCAGACTCATTGCTTGTGGCAACGTGTAGTTTGCAGTTTGCGCGTGCACTTCCCCTTTAAGTTGTGTCTCCCTGCTGTGTGGTGTGCGTGGGGTTAATATCCTTACTTGGTTAGATCAGGGTGTGGTCTCTTCTAGCTATTTAGCCTTTGCTTGTAGCTTGGAGGTTAGTTGAGTTTTAGCCTTGCTGTTGGCTGAAAGCTATGCTCCATTTTGTGGCTATTCCATTTGCCCAGTCATTGAGGGCCACCTTGTTGGACATCGAGGTCTCTTAGCAATGCCATTCCTTTATCACCCTTGTATCTTCTATGTACCCAGCCTCACTTGTATGTTTGGTGTGGGTTTATGTTCAGGGTTTGTTGTACGTCTTGTTTGTTGCTACATATCTGGGATGTTGTTGGTGTTTGTCCCTGCATGAGTGCAAGACGTTTCCCTGTGTGTGTTGTCCCTCCGGAAGGGGGTTGGTTTCCCGGAGGGGTGAACCATTTTCCTAGGATGTGCAGTTGCTGGAGTCTTGGTTCCTGGGTGTCAGTATGAACTGCTTCCGGAAGGTGTTTGGATGGCAGCGCGTCTGTTTGGGTTCCAGGTTACTTCAGCTGTGTTCTTCTTTGGTGTCTTCCAGCAGCTGCGGCAGGTAAGTGACCAGATTTACTGTTGTTCTTGGTTCTGTTGTCTCTGGCCACTGGTTACTTACCTGTGATTTCCTTGTTGTTGTTGGTCCTTGTTGCTAGGCCTGTGGGAGACTCTGGTTCATCTGTGTCGTGGCCAGTAACACAGAATTAGGGAGCAGGTCACCTCCTAGAGCTTCCCTAATCTGACCCTGACTCCTAGCTGCATGAGCCGCCCTTGAAGGTAGGAGAGCTCATGCTCAGGAACCTTGGATCCCTTCTGACCCTCCGTCGATCCCTGTACTAGGAGCTGGGTAGATAGCCCGTTCCTCCTGGACACGGAGTAACAGGAGTCTAAAAGTGGCCAAGCTATAAAGGGGAACAGAAACAGAGATATGGCAATGACAGGTAAGTGAGACTAGTACCACACTTACCTGCCACAGACACACAACCTGGAACCCACGTGCAAGTGCTGCTGTCCACAAACAACACAAAGGACACCGCACACACAGACATCACACAGGAACCCAGGAAACCATATTCAGCAATAAATAAAGACCAAACAAACATCTTCTAACCACCATACATAAACCTATGACCACAAGGGTGGCCCCCACTGACAGATGGAATACACAGGAGGCTGCTCCAGCTAACCATGGCTGAAGTACCCCTCAGACAAGAGATATTCACTGAGGCTTTATAGGCCCAAGTAGCCACACCCACACAGACACACCCAGTGTTCACACACACACAGAAGGGATTTAACCCTTCCAACACCAGGCAAGGGAAGACGGACACTTAAAGGGGAATACACACATAAACAAACACACTTCACCTGTTGCTGCGGGCAACGGCATGCGTGACAATCATGTCCTGGGGATCAGCCATAGGGCTGAGACACTGCCACAGCATGCACACAACACCACATGTTGCCACGGGCAACCAAGTGAAGGAAAGTGTCACAAAACATACCACTGGCCGTGACACTCAGGAAAGTGTCACAAAACATACCACTGGCCGTGACAGTTGGTCTCTTGTCCCTTTCTCCTTTCCACAGGATAATTCAGGGATTTCAGGGTTCTGAGGTTACAGCGTATGGGCCCTCTTACCTTCAGGGTCGGCTCATACAGAGAGGAGACTAGGGCCAGATTTAGGGATGCTTTAGGAGGTGACCAGCTCCCTGATCCCAGCATCCAGGCTTAGTTGCTACCTTATATATCTCTGACATTGTACAGTGGGGGTTTTCCCCACTCCCCGTGGTGACAGTATGTCCAACAAGGCCACTCTATGATTTGCCTTCAGAAGAGGGTGCAGCATGTATCACCTGCCGTTTTCTGGCTCAAATGCTTATCCTCCGGAGGGAGGGTGAAAGGGGAATCCTGTTAACAGTGCGGTTCACTGTAACAGTGGTTGCAGTTGGTGTGAAACGGCACTTGTGTTTGGGTCTCCCCTCATCCATGTCTCAGTGGTTCTGTCGCTTGTGTTGTGGTTGCTGGCTGCATTCCTTGTTGAACTGGCTTTGGTGTATGCTGGTGGGGGATGCATGCTGGCAGCGACTTGGTGTGATCCGTTTCTGAGTGTGGACGCAGTGATCAGTGTGGTCTCTCCTGGCTGTTCGTTTGCTGGCTGCCTGGTTTCTAGGTGGTTCTGGGGGCTGGCAGCAGTCCTGGGGAGACTCGCTTGCACTGACACTGATTCTGCCTTTTTCCCTTCCCCATCCATAATGTTTGTGGGTTCCTCACTAGCTTCCCCTTTTCTGTTGGGGGGCTTTGAGAGGTGGGAGTTTCAAGGTCATATTTTTGTTTGACCGTGAAGCGGTTGCCGTGCCGACTCGTTGCTTGTGGCAACGTGTAGTTTGCAGTTTGCACGTGTACTTCCCCTTTAAGTTGTGTCTCCCTGCTGTGTGGTGTGCGTGGGGTTAATATCCTGACTTGGTTAGATCAGGGTGTGGTCTCTTCTAGCTATTTAGCCTTTGATTGTAGCTTGGAGGTTAGTTGTGCTCTAGCCTTGCTGTGGGCTGGAGGCTATGCTCCATTCTGTGGCTATTCCATCTGCCCAGTCATTGAGGGCCACCTTGTTGGACATCGAGGTCTCTTAGCAATGCCATTCCTTTATCTCCCTTGTATCTTCTATGTACCCAACCTCACTTGTTGTATGTTTGGTGTGGGTTTATGTTCAGGGTTTGTTGTACGTCTTGTTTGTTGTTACATATCTGGGTATTTTGTTGGTGTTTGTCCCTGCATGAGTGCAAGACGTTTCCCTGTGTGTGTTGTCCCTCCGGAAGGGGGTTGGTTTCCCGGAGGGGTGAACCATTTTCCTAGGATGTGCACTTGTTGGAGTCCTGGTTCCTGTGTGTCAGTACGGACTGCATCCGGAAGGTGTTTGGATGGCAGCGCGTCTGTTTGGGATCCAGGTTACTTCAGCTGTGTTCTTCTTTGGTGTCTTCCAGCAGCTGCGGCAGGTAAGTGACTAGATTTACTGTTGTTCTTGGTTCTGTTGTCTCTGGCCACTGGTTTCTTACCTATAATTTCCTTGGTGTTGTTGTTCCTTGTGACTAGGCCTGTGGGAGACTCTGGTTCATCCGTGTCGTGGCCCTCTTACCTTCAGGGTCGGCTCATACAGAGAGGAGACTAGGGCCAGATTTAGGGATGCTTTAGGAGGTGACCAACTCCCTGATCCCAGCATCCAGGCTTAGTTGCTACCTTATATATCTCTGACATTGTACAGTGGGGGGTTTTCCCCACTCCCCGCCGTGACAGGTATGCATAAGATGGTGGTTCAACTGTTCAATCTTGTCATTCAACATAAAATGGTGGATATATTTATCTCTTGAGTATCTGTACTCTCACTTTAAGTTATTTAAGCACCTTATGATCTGAGAGGTATATCTAAGGTCTAACTAATAGTTCACTTGCAGTATGCAGTTAGCAGTGACTATTTTCAGATTAGTTGAGTATGATCTGGTATGGTTGTATGCAATTTGGAATCTGAATCTGCAATTTGGAATCTGGAATATGGAATCTGAATGCTTGCAATTGTATGCTTGCAATTGTAGCTTGCAATTTGAAACTTGCAATTGAATTTGTATGGTTGCAATTTAAGTTTGTGAACTTTGTGGTTTTCAATTAGTGGATCTGTAAGTAAACAAATATATCTAGTTCAGTATACAGTTTTAAACACAATACTAACAATAGGAACATTATATAACTGTTCTAAATACCTATTTTGGCCTCTTGTTCCCATAAAAACACACCTCCCAGTAGAGTGAATGTCTCTTCAGTCTCTGGTGAATAATGATTCTAGCAGCAGCAGCTGGGGAAATTCCCAGACAGGCTGTGTGTGAGGCTGGCTGTGATTGGTAAAAAATCTTGCTGTGTGAGAAGCTGGCTATGATTGGTCTAGACTTGTGCCCAGCAACAACAGATTAACACTATACTTGTTTTTGTTTATGCTGTGTCACTGAGCCTACCTTACATTACAAAATGAATCTTAAAGGGAGTCTGTCACCTCCATATGGCCATATACAGTGCTCACATGGCTCTGTAGCAAACCTATACAGGATTGTAATGGTACCTTGGTCTTTGTCTTTAGACTTGCACCAGCAGGAAAAACGAAGTTTAATTCATATGCAAATGAGCACTCGCAAGTGCCCAGGGGCGGCGTTCAGAGTGTAAGTGCCCAGGCTGCTCTGCCTTCTTTTCACTTTACTCCTCCCCAGCCTCTGCCTTTGCCCGCCCTCCAAGTCTCTTGCCTCATCGATAGGTCCGGACTTGGAGGGCGGGCAAAGGCAGAGGCTGGGGAGGTGTAAAGTGAAAAGAAGGCAGAGCAGCCTGGGCACCTACACACTGAACTCCTCCCCTGGGCACTTACACACTGAACGCCGCCCCTGGGCACTTATGAGTGCTCATTTGCATATGAATTAAACTTCATTTTTCCTGCTGGTGCAAGACTCCCTTTAAAGGCATATTATCTTTTTCTGCTTCTGTGAACACAAAATAGAACAGTTATATGACATCCAAAACATGATCTCACAGTAAATAACTCTGCTTTTGTCTTTAACACATAAACATAGGAACTGTATTAAGGCTATTGGCAGGTTTAGCTGTATACACTGTAGGAGAGTACCTGGGGTGGTCGTAAACGGGAGGTACGTGCCAGCGGGGGTCCTGGCCCCGCTGGAGTAAGAGCCGGAAAAGTGCATTTTGCAGCGGTTACGCTGTTAACAACGGATCCGGGCCGGCTCTTATTGGGAGCAGGCAGATATGCGGGCGGGTGCCTGTCTCCCCACGGTCCAGGCCAGGTTTTGCAGGGAAGGGTTAAAACCTGACCAGCAACAAGGGTGTGGTGCACAGTGTGGAGCTTGTGGGTTCTCTGGCTGTGAGAGTGAGGAGTGGAGGTGAGCTGGGCTGCGTGCTGAGGCCTGTAAAGGAGTGTGCAGGGACCCGCAGCTGAATCCAGAAGGGATCCATGTCCTGTGGCTAGGAGCCGGACCGATGGACTTACTTCACCAAGGAGAAAAGGTGACATTACTCCTGGCTTTAAATAGACTTTGCTTTATGTGACTGAAACAGGCCTCAAGTAGCCTGCAGCAGGGACTTGCTGTATTTGAACTGTTATTTTTGCTGTGTGTGACCACCCTCCCTATGAACTGCACCGTCTTTCACAAATATTCACCGTGTGAATAAACAAAGCATTGTGTTTTACACCAAGACCGGTCTGTGTTGCCTCTATACTGCACTCGCTACCACTGCCTACCAGAGCGGATCCCCACAATTGGTGGCTTCAGCGGGCAAACAGCAATGAGGCCGGAAAATTGTGTTGTTTGGACTGTATGTCATATATTAAACCGGCAAGTTTTGTGGCTCCAGATAAGATGGAGGAAGCCATTAGACACTTGGTGCAAAGTAATGAGGAGGCTACTCGGAGACATGAGGAAGCCCTGAGAGACCAGAGGCAGTTGAATAGTCTACTGGCCCAGCAACTGGCGACTATGCAGGAGTCCATGCGTGTGTTACAACAACAAGCCGTCCCAGGGGGAACCGCAGTCCTACCTGCTGCCCGGGATAAGGTGCGCTCAGCGTTAAGAAAGATGGGCCCCGAGGATGATATCGAGGCGATCCTGATGGTCTTCGAACGCACTGCGGAACAGGAAAGGTTACCTGCAGAACAGTGGGCCGAAGTAGTAGCACCATTTTTAGTGGGAGACGCACAAAAGGCCTACTTCGACCTCAGTCAGGAGGAAGCCAAGAGCTATAAGAGGCTGAAGGGGGAGGTGTTGGCTCGTCTTGGGGTTAATACCTATGTGCGTGCACATCGAGTCTACCAGTGGGCCTTCTCTGAGTCCCGGCCTGCTCGGTCCCAGGCCTATGACCTGTTACACCTAGTAAAAAAATGGCTGCAGCCTGAGACATTGAGCCCCTCGCAGATGGTGGAACGGGTGGTGGTCGATCGTTTGGTGCGGACCCTGCCAAGGGCCATACAGCGCTGGGTTGGTCAGGGAGACCCCGGCAACCTGGATCAGTTAGTAAGCCTAGTCGAGAGGTATGTGGCGACCCAGGACTTGGTGCGGGACTCAACGCAGGTACGGGAATCCCGTCAGGCTCCCTCTCAGGCTAGGGATCCGGGAAAAGGGTCCCAGCCACAAAGGGGGGGGAAGGCTAGTCCTACTCCAGGGAAGAGAGACCGGGGAGGGACCACAGGGATTCAATGTTGGCACTGCCACGGCCTGGGACATAGGGCAGCGAACTGTCCTCAAACACCTGAACCCATGGACTGCGGGTTCGCTCGCCGGTCCTCTTTCTTTGCCCGGCCTGTATGTACCGCAGATGCCTGGTCGGACGCAGATATGCCACCTCTGTGCCAAGTCTTGGTCGATGGGCATCCGATTAATGCTTTGCTGGACTCTGGGAGCCTGGTAACCCTAGTGCATGAGTCCTTAGTGTCTGAGACACTCCCAGAGAAGCAAACCCTGTCCATTGTCTGTATCCATGGGGATCGCCGGGAGTACCCCACTGCCAGGGTTACCATGTCCGTGTTGGGCAAAGAGGTGCAGCATGTCGTCGGAGTGGGACGCCAAATCCCTTATGCCGCCATACTGGGAAGGGATTTTCCTTCATTCTGGACTCTATGGAAGAGCGATATGCCTTCCCTTAGGGACAGACGACAATCTGGCCCAGTGCCCGAGGATCCCGATGCGGGGATACCAGCCGTAGGGGTCACCACATCATCTGTAGAGTGTCATCCCGATAGGTTTCCCCTACAGGTGTTGGCAGGCGAATCCGTGGAAACCCCGTCCATCCCGGACCTGGAGGTATCCCGTGACACGTTCGGGACCGCCCAGCTCCAGGAGCCGACATTATTGCGGGCGAGGGAAGGGGTGACAGTGGTAAATGGGGTGGCTCAGCACCCAGGGGCCGACTCGGTGTTTCCCCATTTGGCTTTTAACCAGGACCTGCTGTATAGGGTGGACAAAGTGCAGCACGAGGTAGTGGAGCAGCTGGTGGTACCCCAGCCATACCGCCCTGTGGTACTGGACTTGGCCCACTCCCACGTGCTGGGAGGACATTTGGGCGTAAAAAAAAAACAAGAGCGGATTCTGCAAAGGTTCTATTGGCCCGGGGTTTATGAGGAGGTCAAAAGGTTTTGCCAATCCTGTCCAGTGTGTCAGATGACGAGCCCCCAGCCCCACTATCGCAGTCCCCTAGTACCCATGCCCATCATTGAGGTCCCCTTCGAAAGAATAGGGATGGATCTGGTAGGCCCCATAAACAAGTCGGCCAGAGGGCACCAGCATATCTTGGTGGTCTTAGACTATGCCACCAGATATCCTGAAGCGATCCCACTACGTCATACTTCAGCTAAGCTCATAGCTAAAGAACTCATGGGCATGTTCGCAAGAGTGGGGATTCCAAAAGAGATCCTGACCGACCAGGGGACACCCTTCATGTCTAAGGTGACGAGGGAGCTCTGCAAGCTTTTAGGGGTTAAACGGTTACACACGTCCGTATACCATCCTCAAACCGACGGACTAGTGGAGCGCTTTAACAAAACCCTAAAAACTATGCTTAAAAGAACCGTAGCCAAAGACGGAAAGGATTGGGACTTGTTGCTGCCGTACGTATTGTTCGCTGTGTGAGAAGTGCCCCAGGCCTCTACGGGATTCTCGCCCTTCGAGCTATTGTACGGTCGACGGCCAAGAGGGTTGCTGGACATCGCTAAAGAGGCGTGGGAGCAACAGCCCACCCCACACAAGAGTATTATAGAGCATATAGAAAAGATGCAGGACCGAATCGAGACAGTCCTACCAATCGTCCGGGAACACATGGAGGCCGCCCAACTGGCACAGAGCCGGGTATACAACCGGAGTGCCCAGGTCCGGACATTTAACCCGGGTGACCGGGTACTGGTGCTAGTCCCCACCATTGACAGTAAGTTTTTGGCACGGTGGCAAGGTCCCTACGAGGTGAAAGAGAAGGTAGGGCCAGTGAATTACAAGATATCCCAGCCAGGCCGGCGGAAACCAGAACAGGTATATCATGTAAATTTACTGAAATCGTGGAGAGATAGGGAGTGTCTCATTGGGGACGGCCCAAGCACTGTCTTGTCTGCGGGGAAGATCCCAGCTCCACCCGAGGTCCCGGAGGGCACCTCCGCGGTAAAGATAGCGGGTGGTCTTTCGACCAGACAAGCTCAGGAAGCCAAAGAGTTGGTGAGTCGAAATAGGGACGTGTTCTCTGAGCTTCCTGGTCGAACTTCGGTAGTCCGACATGACATCGTCACCGAGCCCCACGTCAGGGTACGGTTAAAGCCGTATCGTGTACCGGAGGCCCGGCGACAGGCCATTTCAGAAGAAGTAAGGTCGATGTTGAGGTTAGGGGTGATTGAGGAGTCAAGGAGCGAGTGGGCCAGCCCCATAGTCCTCATCCCAAAACCTGACGGTACTCTGCGCTTCTGCAATGACTTTAGAAAGCTCAACGAAGTGTCGAAATTCGATGCCTACCCCATGCCCCGGGTAGACGAGCTCATAGAACGGCTAGGGAAAGCTCGCTATTTCTCCGTCCTCGACCTCACAAAAGGATATTGGCAGGTGCCTCTCACGGAGGCGGCAAAGGAGAAGACTGCCTTTGTCACCCCCGAGGGGTTATTTCAGTACCAAGTTTTGCCCTTTGGCCTATATGGCGCTCCAGCCACCTTCCAGCGATTGATGGACGACATCATCGTGTTTAGCCAGGACTGGGAGAGTCACCTGCCCAAGGTACAGGCCGTAGTCGATTCACTTAGAAAAGCCGGACTGACGGCCAACCCAAAAAAGTGTTCGATCGGGTTCGAGGAGGTCCGGTACCTGGGATATGTGATTGGGCGGGGAGTTGTCAAACCCCAGGTAGACAAGGTTGAGGCGATCAAGAGCTGGCCCAGACCTCTTACCACCAAGCAAGTACGTTCGTTCCTAGGGATGATAGGATATTACAGGCGCTTTATCCCCAACTTTGCCACAGTGGCGGCCCCATTGACAAGACTTTTAAAGGGGAGGAAGACTGTGATGGTCCGCTGGGATGAGCAGGCGGAAGAGGCATTCTCCCGTTTGAAGTCGGCTCTGTGTGGGTCCCCAATTTTGGTGACACCAGACTTCACACGGGAATTTGTCGTTCAGACGGACGCCTCTGGAGTGGGCCTAGGGGCAGTACTCTCTCAGGAAATCAGTGGGGAGGAACACCCTGTTGTTTTCCTGAGCCGCAAACTCACCCCAGCGGAAACCAGGTACAGCGTGGTAGAGAGAGAATGCCTGGCCATTAAGTGGGCCCTCGAGTCCCTTAGGTACTATCTGTTAGGGAGAAGGTTCCGTCTGGTGACCGACCATTCCCCTCTTCAGTGGATGAGCCGGGCCAAGGAGGGGAGTGCCCGGGTCACCAGATGGTTCTTATCCCTCCAGAATTTTAAGTTCAGTGTCGAACACAGGGCAGGGCGCTTACAGGGGAATGCCGATGCCCTGTCCCGGGTACACTGTTGTACGTGTGTCCAACCTCTCAGGATTGAACAGGGTGTGCAACCCTTCAGGGTTGAACAAAGGGGGGGGATATGTAGGAGAGTACCTGGGGTGGTCGTAAACGGGAGGTACGTGCCAGCGGGGGTCCTGGCCCCGCTGGAGTAAGAGCCGGAAAAGTGCATTTTGCAGCGGTTACGCTGTTAACAACGGATCCGGGCCGGCTCTTATTGGGAGCAGGCAGATATGCGGGCGGGTGCCTGTCTCCCCACGGTCCAGGCCAGGTTTTGCAGGGAAGGGTTAAAACCTGACCAGCAACAAGGGTGTGGTGCACAGTGTGGAGCTTGTGGGTTCTCTGGCTGTGAGAGTGAGGAGTGGAGGTGAGCTGGGCTGCGTGCTGAGGCCTGTAAAGGAGTGTGCAGGGACCCGCAGCTGAATCCAGGAGGGATCCATGTCCTGTGGCTAGGAGCTGGACCCATGGACTTACTTCCCCAAGGAGAAAAGGTGACATTACCCCTTGCTTTAAATAGACTTTGCTTTATGTGACTGAAACATGCCTCCAGTAGCCTTTACCAGGGACTTGCTGTATTTGAACTGTTATTTTTGCTGTGTGTGACCACCCTCCCTATGAACTGCACCGTCTTTCACAAATATTCACCGTGTGAATAAACAAAGCATTGTGTTTTACACCAAGACCGGTCTGTGTTGCCTCTATACTGCACTCGCTACCACTGCCTACCAGAGCGGATCCCCACAACACATATAAGCTATACTAGCAACCTAGGGCAGGTCTTAGCTGGCCAGCTACAGGCTCTACTTGTATTAGCGTTTAATAGAACAGGTTCTGTAGACATCTATGTGGAATCAGCTGACGACGGTGTAAAAGGAGTGCGCTTCTTCTTGGCGCTAACATCGACCTGTAAGGCTGAAGTCATACTTGAGTTATTTGGTCAGTTTTGGCCCTGTGACTGCCCAAATAAGAGAAGTGTGCAGTGATTCTAAGAGCGACGCCTGTCATCTGCATGTCATACGGACTCACAGTATTATTTCACTGCCACAGCAGACTCCCTATGTGTGTTACTGCAAGGCACAGTGTTCTACACCGCTATACAGGCACAGTGTTCTACACCACTATACAGGCACAGTGTTCTACACCACTGTACAGGCACAGTGTTCTACACCACTATACAGGCACAGTGTTCTACACCACTGTACAGGCACAGTGTTCTACACCGCTATACAGGCACAGTGTTCTACACCACTATACAGGCACAGTGTTCTACACCGCTATACAGGCACAGTGTTCTACACCACTATACAGGCACAGTGTTCTACACCGCTATACAGGCACAGTGTTCTACACCGCTATACAGGCACAGTGTTCTACACCGCTATACAGGCACAGTGTTCTACACCGCTATACAGGCACAGTGCTCTACACCACTATACAGGCACAGTGTTCTACACCACTATACAGGCACAGTGTTCTACACCACTATACAGGCACAGTGCTCTACACCACTATACAGGCACAGTGTTCTACACCACTATACAGGCACAGTGTTCTACACCACTATACAGGCTCTCTGCACCCACGAAATAGCTGTTTTTTAACACGATTTGCCGCAAATATACTCATATCGAACCAAATTTTTTCATAAAACTTCGGCAAACCGGCGAATCGAATTTTTGAAAAATTCACTCATCTCTACTCCTGAATATAATACTGTGACACTATACTTCCAAATACACTGCTCAAAAAAATAAAGGGAACACTTAAACAACACAATGTAACTCCAAGTCAATCACACTTCTGTGAAATCAAACTGTCCACTTAGGAAGCAACACTGAGTGACAATCAATTTCACATGGGATAGACAACAGGTGGAAATTATAGGCAATTAGCAAGACACCCCCAATAAAGGAGTGGTTCTGAAGGTGGTAACCACAGACCACTTCTCAGTTCCTATGCTTCCTGGCTGATGTTTTAGTCACTTTTGAATGCTGGCGGTGCTTTCACTCTAGTGGTAGCATGAGACGTAGTCTACAACCCAGACAAGTGGCTCAGGTAGTGCAGCTTATCCAGAATGGCACATCAATGCGAGCTGTGGTAAGAAGGTTTGCTGTGTCTGTCAGCGTAGTGTCCAGAGCATGGAGGCGCTACCAGGAGACAGGTCAGTACATCAGGAGACGTGGAGGAGGTCGTAGGAGGGCAACAACCCAGCAGCAGGACCGCTACCTCCGCCTTTGTGCAAAGAGGAACAGGAGGAGCACTGCCAGAGCCCTGCAAAATGACCTCCAGCAGGCCACAAATGTGCATGTGTCTGCTCAAACGGTCAGAAACAGACTCCAAGAGGGTGATATGAGGGCCCGACGTCCACAGGTGGGGGTTGTGCTTACAGCCCAACACCGTGCAGGACGTTTGGCATTTGCCAGAGAACACCAAGATTGGCAAATTCGCAACTGGCGCCCTGTGCTCTTCACAGATGAAAGCAGGTTCACACTGAGCACATGTGACAGACGTGACAGAGTCTGGCGACGCCGTGGAGAACGTTCTGCTGCCTGCAACATCCTCCAGCATGACCGGTTTGGCATTGGGTCAGTAATAATGTGGGGTGGCATTTCTTTGGAGGGCCGCACAGCCCTCCATGGGCTCGCCAGAGGTAGCCTGACTGCCATTAGGTACCGAGATGAGATCCTCAGACCCCTTGTGAGACCATATGCTGGTGCGGTTGGCCCTGGGTTCCTCCTAATGCAAGACAATGCTAGACCTCATGTGGCTGGAGTGTGTCAGCAGTTCCTGCAAGACGAAGGCATTGATGCTATGGACTGGTCCGCCCGTTCCCCAGACCTGAATCCAATTGAGCACATCTGGGACATCATGTCTCGCTCTATCCACCAACGTCACGTTGCACCACAGACTGTCCAGGAGTTGGCAGATGCTTTAGTCCAGGTCTGGGAGGAGATCCCTCAGGAGACCGTCTGCCACCTCATCAGGAGCATGCACAGGCGTTGTAGGGAGGTCATACAGGCACGTGGAGACCACACGCACTACTGAGCCTCATGTTGACTTGTTTTAAGGACATTACATCAAAGTTGTATCAGCCTGTAGTGTGTTTTTCCACTTTAATTTTGAGTGTGACTCCAAATCCAGACCTCCATGAGTTGAAAAATTTGATTTCCATTTTTTTGTTCTTGTGTGATTTTGTTGTCAGCACATTCAACTATGTAAAGAACAAAGTATTTCAGAAGAATATTTAATTAACTCAGATCTAGGATGTATTATTTTTGTGTTCGCTTTATTTTTTTGAGCAGTGTATAATACTGTGACAAACTATTGTCCTGAAAATAATACTATGACACTGTGCTCCTGAATATAAAACTCTGACACTGTGCTCCTGAATATATTACCGAGACACTGTACTTCCGAATATAATACTGTGAGACACTGTACTCTTGAATATAATACTGAGACACTGTACTTCCGAATATAATACTGTGTGACACTGTACTTCTGAATATAATACTGTGACACTGTATTTCTGAATATAGTACTGTGACACTGTACTCTTGAATATATTACTGTGACACTGTACTCTTGAATATAATACTGTGAGACACTGTACTTCTGAATATAATACTGTGACACTGTATTTCTGAATATAGTACTGTGACACTATTTCTGAATATAATACTGTGACACTGTACTTCAGAATATAATACTGTGAGACACTGTACTCTTGAATATAATACTGTGACACTGTACTCTTGAATATAATACTGTAACACTGTACTCTTGAATATAATACTGTGAGACACTGTACTTCTGAATATAATACTGTGACACTGTACTTCCGAATATAATACTGTCAGACACTGTACTCTTGAATATAATACTGTGACACTGTACTCTTGAATATAATACTGTGAGACACTGTATTTCTGAATATAATACTGTGACACTGTATTTCTGAATATAATACTGTGACACTGTACTTCCGAATATAATACTGTGACACTGTAGTTCCGAATATAATACTGTGACACTGTACTTCCGAATATAATACTG
Source organism: Bufo bufo (assembly GCF_905171765.1). Lineage (NCBI taxonomy): Eukaryota > Metazoa > Chordata > Amphibia > Anura > Bufonidae > Bufo > Bufo bufo. The sequence continues at coordinate 829,362,733 of NC_053390.1, forward strand.
TGAGACACTGTACTCTTGAATATAATACTGTGACACTGTACTTCCGAATATAATACTGTGTGACACTGTACTCCTGAATATAATACTGTGACACTGTATTTCTGAATATAATACTGTGACACTATTTCTGAATATAATACTTAGACACTGTACTCTTGAATATAATACTGTGACACTGTACTCCTGAATATAATACTGTGTGACACTGTACTCCTGAATATAATACTGTGACACTGTATTTCTGAATATAATACTGTGACACTATTTCTGAATATAATACTGAGACACTGTACTCTTGAATATAATACTGTGACACTGTTTCTGAATATAATACTGTGAGACACTGTACTCCTGAATATAATACTGTGACACTGTATTTCTGAATATAATACTGAGACACTGTATTTTTGAATATAATACTGCAACACTGTACTTCTGAATATAATACTGCAACACTGTACTTCTGAATATAATACTGTGACACTGTGCTCTTGAATATAATACTGTGACACTGTATTTCTGAATATAATACTGTGAGACACTGTACTCCTGAATATAATACTGTGACACTGTGCTACTGAATATAATACTGTGACACACTGTGGTTATGAATATAATACTGTGACACATTGTACTCCTCAATATAATACTGTGACACTGTACTTCCGAATATAATACTGTGACACACTTTTTTTCTGAATATAATACTATGACATTGTGCTCATGAATATAATACTGTGACACACTTTTTTCCTGAATATAATACTGTGACATTGTATTCCTGAATATAATACTGTGACACTGTGCTCCTGAATATAATACTGTGACACTGTGCTCCTGAATATGATACTGTGACACTGTACTCTTGAATATAATACTGTGACACTGTATTTCTGAATATAATACTGTGACACTGTACTTCTGAATATAATACTGTGACACTGAATTTCTGAATATAATACTGTGAGACACTGTACTCCTGAATATAATACTGTGACACACTGTGCTTATGAATATAATACTGTGACACTGTGCTCCTGAATATAATACTGTGACACTGTGCTCCTAAATATATTACTGTGACACTGTGCTCCTGAATATATTACTGCGACACTGTGCTCCTGAATATAATAATGTGAGACACTGTGCTCATGAATATAATACTGTGACACTGTGCTCCTCAATATAATACTGTGACACTGTGCTTATGAATATACAGTAATACTGTAACACTGTATTTCTGAATATAATACTGAGACACTGTACTCATGAATATAATACTGTGACACTGTGCTCCTGAATATAATACTGTGACACTGTGCTCCTGAATATAATACTCTGACACTATGCTCCTGAATATAATACTGTGACACTGTGCTCCTGAATATAATACTGTGACACTGTGCTCCTGAATATATTACTGTGACACTGTGCTCCTGAATATAATACTGTGACACTGTACTTTTGAATATAATACTGTGACACTGTGCTTATGAATATACAGTAATACTGTGACACTGTGCTCCTGAATATAATACTCTGACACTGTACTTTTGAATATAATACTGTGACACTGTGCTTATGAATATACAGTAATACTGTGACACTGTGCTCCTGAATATAATACTCTGACACTGTGCTCCTGAATATAATACTGTGACACTGTGCTTATGAATATACGGTAATACTGTGACACTGTATTTCTGAATATAATACTGAGACACTGTACTCATGAATATAATACTGTGACACTGTGCTCCTAAATATAATACTGTGACACTGTGCTCCTGAATATAATACTGTGACACTGTGCTCCTGAATATAATAATGTGAGACAATGTGCTCATGAATATAATACTGTGACACTGTGCTCCTCAATATAATACTGTGACACTGTGCTTATGAATATACAGTAATACTGTAACACTGTATTTCTGAATATAATACTGAGACACTGTACTCATGAATATAATACTGTGACACTGTGCTCCTGAATATAATACTCTGACACTATGCTCCTGAATATAATACTGTGACACTGTGCTCCTGAATATAATACTCTGACACTATGCTCCTGAATATAATACTGTGACACTGTGCTCCTGAATATAATACTGTGACACTGTGCTCCTGAATATATTACTGTGACACTGTACTTTTGAATATAATACTGTGACACTGTACTCCTGAATATATTACTGTGACACTGTGCTCCTGGATATAATACTCTGACACTATGCTCCTGAATATAATACTGTGACACTGTGCTCCTGAATATAATACTGTGACACTGTGCTCCTGAATATAATACTGTGACACTGTACTTTTGAATATAATACTGTGACACTGTACTCCTGAATATATTACTGTGACACTGTGCTCCTGGATATAATACTGTGACACTGTGCTACTGAATATATTACTGTGACACTGTGCTCCTGAATAGAGTTGAGCGAACACCTGGATGTTCGGGTTCGAGAAGTTCGGCCGAACTTCCCGGAAATGTTCGGGTTCGGGATCCGAACCCGATCCGAACTTCGTCCCGAACCCGAACCCCATTGAAGTCAATGGGGACCCAAACTTTTGGGCACTAAAAAGGCTGTAAAACAGCCCAGGAAAGAGCTAGAGGGCTGCAAACAAATGTGGATAGGGAAATGAATTAAAATAAAAATTAAAAAAATAAAAATGAACCAATATCAATTGGACAGAGGTCCCATAGCAGAGAATCTGGCTTCACGTCAGCAGAGAATCAGTCTCTTCATGCCATAGCAAAGAATCTACTTCATGTCAGCAGAGAATCAGTCTCTTCATGCCATAGCAGAGAATCTGGCTTCATGTCAGCGCAGAATCAGTCTTCATGTCATAGCAGAGAATCAGGCTTCACGTCACCCACCACTGGGACAGGCCACTGTCAAACATTTAGGCCCCGGCACCCAGGCAGAGGAGAGAGGTCCCGTAACAGAGAATCTGGCCTGATGTCAGCACAGAATCTGTCTTCATGTCATAGCAGAGAATCAGGCATCACGTCACCCACCACTGGAACAGGCCACTGTCACACATTTAGGCCCAGGCACCCAGGCAGAGGAGAGAGGTCCCGTAACAGAGAATCTGGCCTTATGTCAGCGCAGAATCTGTCTTCATTTCATAGCAGAGAATCAGGCTTCACGTCACCCACCACTGGAACAGGCCACTGTCACACATTTAGGCCCAGGCACCCAGGCAGAGGAGAGAGGTCCCGTAACAGAGAATCTGGCCTTATGTCAGCGCAGAATCTGTCTTCATGTCATAGCAGAGAATCAGGCTTCACGTCACCCACCACTGGAACAGGCCACTGTCACACATTTAGGCCCAGGCACCCAGGCAGAGGAGAGAGGTCCCGTAACAGCAAATCTGGCCTTATGTCAGCGCAGAATCAGTCTTCATGTCATAGCAGAGAATCAGGCTTCACGTCACCCACCACTGGAACAGGTCACTGTCACACATTTAGGCCCAGGCACCCAGGCAGAGGAGAGAGGTCCCGTAACAGAGAATCTGGCCTTATGTCAGCGCAGAATCTGTCTTCATGTCATAGCAGAGAATCAGGCATCACGTCACCCACCACTGGAACAGGCCACTGTCACACATTTAGGCCCAGGTACCCAGGCAGAGGAGAGAGGTCCCGTAACAGAGAATCTGGCCTTATGTCAGCGCAGAATCAGTCTTCATGTCATAGCAGAGAATCAGGCTTCACGTCACCCACCACTGGAACAGGCCACTGTCACACATTTAGGCCCAGGCACCCAGGCAGAGGAGAGAGGTCCCGTAACAGCAAATCTGGCCTTATGTCAGCGCAGAATCAGTCTTCATGTCATAGCAGAGAATCAGGCTTCACGTCACCCACCACTGGAACAGGCCACTGTCACACATTTAGGCCCAGGCACCCAGGCAGAGGAGAGAGGTCCCGTAACAGCAAATCTGGCCTTATGTCAGCGCAGAATCAGTCTTCATGTCATAGCAGAGAATCAGGCTTCACGTCACCCACCACTGGAACAGGCCACTGTCACACATTTAGGCCCCGGCACCCAGACAGAGGAGAGGTTCATTCAACTTTGGGTTGCCCCGCAATATAATGGTAAAATGAAATTAAAAATAGTATTGAATGAGGAAGTGCCCTGGAGTAGAATAATATATTGTTAAGGGGAGGTAGTTAATATCTAATCTGCACAAGGGATGGACAGGTCCTGTGGGATCCATGCCTGGTTCATTATTATGAACGTCAGCTTGTCCACATTGGCTGTAGACAGGCGACTGCGTTTGTCTGTAATGACGCCCCCTGCCGTGCTGAATACACGTTCAGACAAAACGCTGGCCAGCACCTCCAAGGCATAAAAGGCTAGCTCCGGCCACGTGGACAATTTGGAGACCCAGAAGTTGAATGGGGCCGAACCATCAGTCAGTACGTGGAGGGGTGTGCACAGGTACTGTTCCACCATGTTAGTGAAATGTTGCCTCCTGCTAACACGTTCCCTATCAGGTGGTGGTGCAGTTAGCTGTGGCGTGGTGACAAAACTTTTCCACATCTCTGCCATGCTAACCCTGCCCTCAGAGGAGCTGGCCGTGACACAGCTGCGTTGGCGACTTCTTGCTCCTCCTCTGCCTTCGCCTTGTGCTTCCACTGGTTCCCCTGTGACATTTGGGAATGCTCTCAGTAGCGCGTCTACCAACGTGCGCTTGCATCTTCCTATCACACTCCAGTGTAGGAAGTAAGGTGGGCACATTGTCTTTGTACCGGGGATCCAGCAGGGTGGCAACCCAGGATTCCGCACACGTTAAAATGTGGGCAACTCTGCTGTCGTTGCGCAGGCACTGCAGCATGTAGTCGCTCATGTGTGCCAGGCTGCCCAGAGGTAAGGACAAGCTGTCCTCTGTGGGAGGCGTATCGTCATCGTCCTGTGTTTCCCCCCAGCCACGCACCAGTGATGGGCCCGAGCTGCTTTGGGTGCCACCCCGCTGTGAACATGCTTCATCCTCATCCTCCTCCACCTCCTCCTCATCCTCGTCCTCCTCGTCCTCCAGTAGTGGGCCCTGTCTGGCCACATTTGTACCTGGCCTCTGGTGTTGCAAAAAACCTCCCTCTGAGTCACTTTGAAGAGACTGGCCTGAAAGTGCTAAAAATGACCCCTCTTCCTCCTCTTCCTCCTGGGCCACCTCCTCTTCCATCATCGCCCTAAGTGTTTTCTCAAGGAGACATAGAAGTGGTATTGTAACGCTGATAACGGCGTCATCGCCACTGGCCATGTTGGTGGAGTACTCGAAACAGCGCAACAGGGCACACAGGTCTCGCATGGAGGCCCAGTCATTGGTGGTGAAGTGGGGCTGATCCGCAGTGCGACTTACCCGTGCGTGCTGCAGCTGAAACTCCACTATGGCCTGCTGCTGCTCGCACAGTCTGTCCAGCATATGCAAGGTGGAGTTCCACCTGGTGGGTACGTCGCATATGAGGCGGTGAGCGGGAAGGCCGAAGTTACGCTGTAGCGCAGACAGGCGAGCAGCTGCAGGATGTGAACGCGGGAAGCGCGCACAGACGGCCCGCACTTTATGCAGCAGCTCTGACATGTCGGGGTAGTTGTGAATGAACTTCTGCACCACCAAATTCAGTACATGCGCCAGGCAAGGGATGTGCGTCAAACCGGCTAGTCCCAGAGCTGCAACGAGATTTCGCCCATTATCGCACACCACCAGGCCGGGCTTGAGGCTCACCGGCAGCAACCACTCGTCGGTCTGTTGTTCTATACCCCGCCACAACTCCTGTGCGGTGTGGGGCCTGTCCCCCAAACATATGAGTTTCAGAATGGCCTGCTGACGTTTACCCCGGGCTGTGCTGAAGTTGGTGGTGAAGGTGTGTGGCTGACTGGATGAGCAGGTGGAAGAAGAGGAGGAAGCCGAGTAGGAGGAGGAGGCAACAGGAGGCAAAAAATGTTGCCCTGCGATACTTAGCGGCGGAAGGACGTGCGCCAAACAGCTCTTCGCCTGGGGCCCAGCCGCCACTACATTTACCCAGTGTGCAGTTAGGGAGATATAGCGTCCCTGGCCGTGCTTACTGGTCCACGTATCTGTGGTTAGGTGGACCTTGCCACAGATGGCGTTGCGCAGTGCACACTTGATTTTATCTGATACTTGGTTGTGCAGGGAAGGCACGGCTCTCTTGGAGAAGTAGTGGCGGCTGGGAACGACGTACTGTGGGACAGCAAGCAACATGAGCTGTTTGAAGCTGTCTGTGTCCACCAGCCTGAATAACAGCATTTCATAGGCCAGTAGTTTAGAAATGCTGGCATTCAGGGCCAGGGATCGAGGGTGGCTAGGTGGGAATTTACGCTTTCTCTCAAATGTTTGTGAGATGGAGAGCTGAACGCTGCGGTGTGACATGGTTGAGATGCTTGGTGACGGAGGTGGTGGTGTTGGTAGTACATCCTCTGTTTGCTGGGCGGCAGGTGCCAATGTTCCTCCGGAGGCGGAGGAAGAGGCCGAGGCGGCAGCAGCAGAAGAGGTAGCAGGGGGAGCCTGAGTGAGTTCCTTGTTTTTAAGGTGTTTACTCCACTGCAGTTCATGCTTTGCATGCAGGTGCCTGGTCATGCAGGTTGTGCTAAGGTTCAGAACGTTAATGCCTCGCTTCAGGCTCTGATGGCACAGCGTGCAAACCACTCGGGTCTTGTCGTCAGCACATTGTTTGAAGAACTGCCACGCCAGGGAACTCCTTGAAGCTGCCTTTGGGGTGCTCGGTCCCAGATGGCGGTGGCCAGTAGCAGACGGACTCTCTTGGCGGCGGGTGTTCTGCTTTTGCCCCCTGCTCCCTCTTTTGCTACGCTGTTGGCTCGGTCTCACCACTGCCTCTTCCTCCGAACTATGAAAGTCAGTGGCACGACCTTCATTCCATGTGGGGTCTAGGACCTCATCGTCCCCTGCATCGTCTTCCACCCAGTCTTCCTCCCTGACCTCCTGTTGAGTCTGCACACTACAGAAAGACGCAGCAGTTGGCACCTGTGTTTCGTCATCATCAGAGACGTGCTGAGGTGGTATTCCCATGTCCTCATCATCAGGAAACATAAGTGGTTGTGCGTCAGTGCATTCTATCTCTTCCACCCCTGGGGAAGGGCTAGGTGGATGCCCTTGGGAAACCCTGGCAGCAGAGTCTTCAAACAGCATAAGAGACTGCTGCATAACTTGAGGATCATACAGTTTCCCTGATATGCATGGGGGTGATGTGACAGACTGATGGGCTTGGTTTTCAGGCGTCATCTGTGCGCTTTCTGCAGAAGACTGGGTGGGAGATAATGTGAACGTGCTGGATCCACTGTCGGCCACCCAATTGATTAATGCCTGTACCTGCTCAGGCCTTACCATCCTTAGAACGGCATTGGGCCCCACCAAATATCGCTGTAAATTCTGGCGGCTACTGGGACCTGAGGTAGTTGGTACACTAGGACTTGTGGCTGTGGCAGAACGGCCACGTCCTCTCCCAGCACCAGAGGGTCCACTAACACCACCATGATCATGTCCACGTCCGCGTCCCTTGCTAAATGTTTTCCTCATTATTACCGTTCACCTCAATAAGAAAAAAATTATTTGGCCCAATGTATTGAATTCAAATTCAGGCCTTTTTTTACAGACACCTAACACTATCTGGCTATCTATTTAGGTACCGTATTACACTAATACAGGCACAGCAGTAACCACAGATTTAGGGGAATATAAATTGTAGGCCTAGTATTTAGGACCTGGATGACAGGTATCCTTTTACGGAGAATTAGACTTGGAGATGCACGGTAGCGTTTGAAGTTATTGAGGATGACCCTATCAGCACTTGAATTTGCACCTTCAATGTAATATACCCTTTTACGGACAGAAATACACTTTGAGATGCACAATAGTGTGTGCAAATTTAAAGGCTTATGCTTTCAGCAATTGTAATTTAACAGTTTGTGTAATATACCCTTTTACGGAACAAAAATACAATTTGAAATGCACGCTGAGTGTAATATACCCTTTTACGGACAGATTTACACTTGGCCTGCAACAGCAGGCAAGATTTAGAGTATTACTATTTTGGGAATTGAATTTCAACCCAGAACCAAAACTATGCTTTGACGGACACTATAAAACTTGTCCAGCCACAGCTGGAACACCAGATTTAGGGTACTGCTATTTTGGCAATTGTATTTCACCCCTCAATAAAATAGCAAGCACAGCCAAGCCCCTGATGTAGGATATAGCAAAAAAAAAAAAACACTATTGATGGTTAAATGGACTTGGTGGCAGCTTGTGCTGGCGCACCACAAGACACAAAATGGCCGCCGATCACCCCAGGAAAAAGTGACAGAAAAATGCTCTGGGCAGCCTCAAAACAGTGAGCAATTAACTAGCAGATGTTGAATGATTCACAGCTGTAGATCGATCACTTCATTAAGTGTTTTTGCTGAGTTAATCCCTGCCTAATCTCGCCCTAACGTCGCAGCTGCAGCATCCTCTCCCTACACTTGTAACAGCAGAGTGACGTGCGGCGCTACGTGACCCAAGCTTATATAGAGGCTGGGTCACATGCTGCACTGGCCAATCACAGCCATGCCAATAGTAGGCAAGGCTGTGATGGGCTCTTGGGGCAAGTAGTATGACGCTTGTTGTTTGGCTGCTTTGCAGCCTTTCAAAAAGCGCCAAGAAAGCGCCGAACACCGAACCCGAACTTTTACGTAAATTTTCGAATTCGGGTCCGTGGCATGAACACCCCAAAATTCGGCAAGAACCCGAACTATACAGTTCGGGTTCGCTCATCCCTAGTAACGGCGCCACCTGTAGATATGGGGATCTAGTTTTGAAATATAAAGTATTTAGGCCTTTTTGCACAATGCAGTATAAATGGACAGACAAAAGACTATCTGATTTTTTTTATCACAAGACTATTGCTTATAAATGTAATTTATTTTTTTATCTGTACAGTATAGTTTTTTTATATATGAAGAAATAAAAAATAAAAAAGTTAAGTCACTAAAACTAAAATGCAGGAAAATCTATATTTTCACTGAGTTTCATCACGTGTCACTGTTTAGACTGAACCTGAAGTTCAATGCATTTCTCAGGCTCTAATATTGCTTTCCTCTATTGCACTCAGTACATGATACGGCTTCATTCATTACTTTCTCTAATGTTACAGACGGGTTAAGAGAAAATTCAGTCATCGATTCCCAGCAGAAAGAAAGTTTCTCAGTTGTAAATAACTAAAAGTTTCTCCTCGTTCTCTGGAGTCGGCATTTCAGTCACAATCGGGTTCTTCCCTGTAATTATTTCTCTGAATGGGTGCATGTGGCGGGGGAATTGTGAGAAGTGAGGAGGGGGCCGCTCCTGTCCTCTGCTTCATTTTTACTATCAACTTTACTTCACCTTCCGTCCTGTGTAATTATGTATCCAGGTTACTGACTCCTGGATGTATTACAGATTTATCCATGTAGTGAGGAGGGAGGGAGGGGGAGCGAGAGCGGCTCCGACCTGTCATCTGTGATACAGAGTGACATCTTATACAGTGTATAGTATAATAAATCATACATCTGGACTGTATAGAACATAATACAATGTATAGTATAATAAATCATACATCTGGACTGTATAGAACATAATACTATGTATAGTATAATACACTCAGATCTGGACTGTATAGAACATAATACAATGTATAGTATAATAAATCGTACATCTGGACTGTATAGAACATAATACAATGTATAGTATAATACACTCATAGATCTGGACTGTATAGAACATAATACAATGTATAGTATAATAAATCGTACATCTGGACTGTATAGAACATAATACAATGTATAGTATAATAAATCGTACATCTGGACTGTATAGAACATAATACAATTTATAGTATAATAAATCGTACATCTGGACTGTATAGAACATAATACAATGTATAGTATAATAAATCGTACATCTGGACTGTATAGAACATAATACAATTTATAGTATAATAAATCGTACATCTGGACTGTATATAACATAATACAATGTATAGTATAATACACTCAGATCTGGACTGTATAGAACATAATACAATGTATAATATAATACACTCATAGATCTGGACTGTATAGAACATAATACAATGTATAGTATAATACACTCATAGATCTGCAAGGGTGTTTAAGCTAGGGGGGCTGAGGTGGTTAAAGCTCTCCTACACAATGTATAGAACATAATACACTGCTCAAAAAAATAAAGGGAACACTTAAAGAACACAATGTAACTCCAAGTCAATCACACTTCTGTGAAATCAAACTGTCCACTCAGGGGCGTAACTAAAGTTCTATGGGCCCCGGGGCAAACTTTGATTTGGGGCCCCCCCACTGGGCCCGACCCCCCCTTCCCGTCATACACAGGGGACTGGCATAGCAGCAAATCTTTCATAGGGGCCCAGCCTTGGGGGCAAAATCATGAAATATATACAGAGCGGGCAAAATGGATATATATATATACAGGGGGCAAGGGCAGAGTCATAACGATAGGGTCGTAATGCCCCTGCCTTTATATAAATCCATTTTGCCCCTCTGTATATATTACATTTGTCCCCTGTGTATATATTACATTTTTTGCCCACTCTGTATATATAAAAAAAAATTCACTTTACCCCTATATATGTCATGATTTTGTCCCCCAGGCCGGGCCCCTATGAAGGATTTGCTGCCATACCAGTCCCCTGTGTATTGCCACTGTGCCACACTGCCAGGTGCCCCTCTGTGAGTTAAGAAGCCAGCGGTGTTTGCACATTTACACACCTTATCTGAGGAGACTGCTCTGCTCCACTCCCGTCATCCTGCGTGCGCCGCGGGCCCGCGTGAACTGGTGAGATTATTACAGCAAGAAAGCAGCGCCGGATTGGTGGAGGCGGGGCCGGATGTAATTAACTGTGAGAGCGCAGCGCTGTGCCGCCGGTCAGGCACGACCTGACTGGCCATTATAAGATTAAACATTTTTAAATCACTCTGCGACCGCGATCGTTACCACTGGCAAAGGGGGCCCTCTGGGCCCCCCTGGCTTAGGGGCCCGGTCGCAACTGCGACCGCTGCGACCCCTATAGTTACGCCACTGTGTCCACTTAGGAAGCAACACTGAGTGACAATCAATTTCACATGCTGTTGTGCAAATGGGATAGACAACAGGTGGAAATTATAGGCAATTAGCAAGACACCCCCAATAAAGGAGTGGTTCTGCAGGTGGTGACCACAGACCACTTCTCAGTTACTATGCTTCCTGGCTGATGTTTTGGTCACTTTTGAATGCTGGCGGTGCTTTCACTCTAGTGGTAGCATGAGACGGAGTCTACAACCCACACAAGGCTCAGGTAGTGCAGCTTATCCAGGATGGCACATCAATGCGAGCTGTGGCAAGAAGGTTTGCTGTGTCTGTCAGCATAGTGTCCAGAGCATGGAGGCGCTACCAGGAGACAGGCCAGTACATCAGGAGACGTGGAGGAGGCCGTAGGAGGGCAACAACCCAGCAGCAGGACCGCTGCCTCCGCCTTTGTGCAAGGAGGAACAGGAGGAGCACTGCCAGAGCCCTGCAAAATGACCTCCAGCAGGCCACAAATGTGCATGTGTCTGCTCAAACGGTCAGAAACAGACTCCATGAGGGTGATATGAGGGCCCGACGTCCACAGGTGGGGGTTGTGCTTACAGCCCAACACCGTGCAGGACGTTTGGCATTTGCCAGAGAACACCAAGATTGGCAAATTCGCCACTGGCGCCCTGTGCTCTTCACAGATGAAAGCAGGTTCACACTGAGCACATGTGACAGACGTGACAGAGTCTGGAGACGCCGTGGAGAACCTTCTGCTGCCTGCAACATCCTCCAGCATGACTGGTTTGGCATTGGGTCAGTAATGGTGTGGGGTGGCATTTCTTTGGAGGGCCGCACAGCCCTCCATGTGCTCGCCAGAGGTAGCCTGACTGCCATTAGGTACCGAGATGAGATCCTCAGACCCCTTGTGAGACCATATGCTGGTGCGGTTGGCCCTGGGTTCCTCCTAATGCAAGACAATGCTAGACCTCATGTGGCTGGAGTGTGACAGCAGTTCCTGCAAGACGAAGGCATTGATGCTATGGACTGGCCCGCCCGTTCCCCAGACCTGAATCCAATTGAGCACATCTGGGACATCATGTCTCGCTCTATCCACCAACGTCACGTTGCACCACAGACTGTCCAGGAGTTGGCAGATGCTTTAGTCCAGGTCTGGGAGGAGATCCCTCAGGAGACTGTCCGCCACCTCATCAGGAGCATGCACAGGCATTGTAGGGAGGTCATACAGGCACGTGGAGGCCACACACGCTACTGAGACTCATTTTGACTTGTTTTAAGGACATTACATCAAAGTTGGATCAGCCTGTAGTGTGTTTTTCCACTTTCATTTTGAGTGTGACTCCAAATACAGACCTCCATGGGTTGAAAAATTTGATTTCCATTTTTAATTTTTGTGTGATTTTGTTGTCAGCACATTCAACTATGTAAAGAACAAAGTATTTCAGAAGAATATTTAATTAATTCAGATCTAGGATGTGTTATTTTTGTGTTCCCTTTATTTTTTTGAGCAGTGTACAATATATAGTATAATACACTCATAGATCAGGACTGTATAGAACATAATACAATGTATAATATAATACACTCATAGATCTGGACTGTATAGAACATAATACAATGTATAGTATAATAAATCATACATCTGGACTGTATAGAACATAATACAATGTATAGTATAATAAATCATACATCTAGACTGTATAGAGCATAATACAATGTATAGTATAATAAATCGTACATCTGGACTGTATAGAACATAATATAATGTATAGTATAATAAATCGTACATCTGGACTGTATAGAACATAATACAATGTATAGTATAATAAATCGTACATCTAGACTGTATAGAACATAATATAATGCATTATATAATAAACCTAGATGCAATTGATGATAAAATGAATCCATAGATTTGAACTGTATAGATTATAATACCATATCAAATACAATAAACCTTTAGGTCTGGACAATATAGGTTATAGTACAATAAATAATGTAATCAACTGACAGGGCTGCACAATAAACTTCATAAAATAGTCAATATTATAATAAATTTACTGGCAGGGCCAATTGGAGCTTCTAGGCTGCCAGAAGTGAAAATTGAAATTGTGACCCCCCCCCCTTCCCCGTGCCAAATATTCAATCCATTCCCTTCCCTTATATAGTTTTCTATCCTCTATTCAGACCAGACCACCATGATGACTTCTTTTAGGTGTAGCTCGTCTTTGCAGAGTTTGCCACATAGACATATTAGGTTCCTCATTTGTCCATCATCTTCCCTATACTGTGCCCGATGTGCTCCCTGATGCCCCCAAATACTATACTGCAAAAAAAAATAGTGGCATACAGATAGGCCCCCTATTGCAATATTGCTCCTCAAACTCCTATAGAGTAGTAAAAATGATTTCCCAGACTGGCCTCTACAGTGCCACAATAGTGATATTGCTTCCTAAGAGGGCCCACATTAGTAACAATGCCCTCCATATTGTGCCCAATGTTAATAATGTCCCCACAGTACCCCCAGTAGTAATAATGTCCCCATAGCACCCCCAGTAATAATAAGACACCCTATAGTGCCTCCAATAGAAACATTGTTGCTCTATAAAGCACCCCTATAGAGCTACCTGTAGTAAGGCACCCCAATAGAACTCCCAGTAATTATAATGCCTCCCTATATCACCCGCAGTAGTTACAATGCCCCCTATAGTAGTCATCATATTTATAGAGACCCCCTGTAGTGTCCACAGTAGTTATACTAATGTCCCAGTATTTAGACTGCCCAATGCAGTGCCCTCAATATTCAGAATGCTCAATGCAGTTATGATGCCCCCTGTATTAATAATGTCCCTTAAAGTTATAATGCCTCCAATATTTATAACCCCCCTGCAGTGGGCCCTGTAGTTATGATTATCCCCCTCCCCCAAAATTGCTACCTCTTTAGTGCACTAGTAATAATAATGTTACCTTAGTACCCCCAGTGTTAATAATGCCCCCTGCACTGCCGCTTGTAGTTCTAATGGCTTTTGCAGTGTATTCCTACCTGTATTCTATAATGTCGCCTTTAGTGCCCAGTGTATTATACTGCGACCTGCAGTGCAGTTTGTATAATGCCCCCTGCAGTATTCCCTGTATTATAATGCCCCATAGTCCTAGTATGTATAATGCTTCCAGTACTCCTAGTATGTATAATACCCCCTGTAGTACCAGTACGTATAATGCCCCCCTGTAGTCCTCCTTGTAGTGAAATGCCCCCTTTAGTGTCTACAGGATTAATGTCCCTTGTAGTGCCAGTATGTATAATGCTCCCCTTTAGTGCTGACATGTATAGAAAAAGCTACAAGTTTGACTTCACTTCCTTTGGACTCTGGGCTGAGTTGCCGTGTCCCGTCATAGCCAGTTGCAATGACATCAGCATGCCCTCTTGCTAAGGGTCTCAGGTGGCACAGTGACATAATCCAGACTGCTGCGCCAGGACGAAGGCCTTTGTGACAGCTGTCACCATGGCTCTGTCATCACAAACACCCGCAATGTTTTACTACCTCATAGTCTCCAGGCCTAGCGCCCTGCAGAATGGCGGGGGTCAGAGACACAGGCTCCCATGCCCCGCCGTCACCTTCCACCGCATCAGAGGAATGTAATAATACAACTAGAGAGGAGCAAAGTTTTGAAAAATTTGATTCGGCAACTTAGCTGAAATTTGCCAAGAAATTTGATTAGTTCTTAATTAATTTATCACCAATCGCTATAAATTAGGTATACCCAGGCCACTCTGCCTTAGGGTACGCCATGTGGAGCAGCTGTGCTACGGTAAAGAACCACAAGGCCAATAATGAAAACCATAGTCAGTCTTCATTGTTAATGGCCGCGCGGCACCCATAAATAGGGACTATTACTGGTCTGGGATTTGGCAGGTTAGGTGCGGGGGGGGGGGGGGGGGGGGGAATATGTAAATGATTGCTGTTCTTGCCTGCAATCTCCTGCAGATTGACAGTAAACGCAGACTATTTATCAGCTCTGGCATACCCACTTCTCCAACCCCTGCGCTCTTCTTCTTTGGGGTGGCTTTGTAGTATTCACTTGAACAGACAAATCTGTCCCATAAGGGTACTTTCACACTTGTGGCAGAGTGATCCGGCAAGCAGTTCGCTCGTCGAATCAGGCAATCTGCATGCAACCGGACAGCATTTGTAGACGGATCGGGATGCGGATCCGTCTCCCAAATGCATTAGAAGAACGGATCCATTTGTCCGTATGAGGGAGGGGGTGCCAGCAGTCCACATCAGAACTGTGGTGGGTGCCGAAGCAATTTACCTTCTCCATATACAAAAAGTAGTACGTTTTGTTACAGCATTCCCCACTCACCTTTTCTTCCTTCCAGATATAAAGTATGCTAATTGCATATATTTTTCCCCAAAACCCAAAGGGGCATTGGCTGGCCTGCAATACTACTCCATAAGGACAAAAAGTACCTCCGGACCCTGACCAATGCCTCTCAGCTACCTAAACCAATTGTATCTGCTCTGATAACAATGTTATCAGCTAATAGATATGTTTTTTTTATATTAATTGGGCTGCTAGCTGGTTACTGCACATAACATATACTGATGTGCAGCGCAGCAGAGTCTATATGTGCATGTGAACAGTAGTGTTGATTGAGCATGCTCGGCACATCATGGTGTTCGGCCGAATACCGCGTGTGCTCGAGCCCGATGCTCGAATTTCCTCCCTGCACATTGAGCCAATAAACATGCGGGTAAGTACTGCCCTCACTGTAATGCCGTAGCCATGGTTACTGGCATTACAGTGACTGGCTGGCCGGAACGCGTCATCGGGTTCTATAAACCACCCGATGACACGTGGTTCGGCTCAGTCTTAGTCAGGGAGAGCTGTGCTGTAGAAGGGACAGATAGTGTAGGGAATTTTTTATTTTATTTTTGTTCGCCAGGGTTGGTGTTAGAGACCCAAATGTCCTTTTAAGGACTATAGTTGTATCTGGCAGCAATATAAAATTTTATTTTTCTACAAAATATTAGCGAAATATTGCAAATTCGAATATGACCCCTGCCGCTCATCACTACCAAGAGTCTGGTCAACAGAATCCTCACCCTGATCCTCCTTCCTCCCACCATGGAGAGTCTTGCCAAACAAGTGATCCCGTACTTGGATATTCCGAGGAGCTCTTTTCATCATCATTCCTTAATTTGGGCCTCTTGCCAAGCCCGCTTGAAGAGGGACATGAGGAGATCATGTGCACTGATGCCCAAACTCTTTAGCATCCACAGTCACAAGAAGATGACGGTGGGGAACGGCAATTAGTGTTTCACAAGGTGGATGATGATGATGAGACACAGTTGCCAATAAGTCAACGGCAATTAGTGTCTCAAGAGGTTGATGATTAAGATGAGACACAGTTGTCAATAAGTGAGGTGGTTGTTAGGTCAACAAGTCAGGAGGATGACCAGAGTGAGGAAGTGGAAGAGGAGGTGGTGGACGATGAAATCATTGACCCAACCTGGGAAGGTGGCAAGCCGAGCAAGGACAGCAGTACAGAGGGGGAGGGATCCGCAGCACCACAATAGGCTGGAAGAGGCAGTGGGGTGGCAAAAGGGACAGGGTGGGCCACACCAAACAGGCCCGCAACTGTTCCCCGGAGCACCCCCTTGCGAAAATCTCCCTTACCAAGAGGTAGGTGTTCTGCAGTCTGGCGCTTTTTTGAAAAAAGTGCAGATGATAAAAGAATTGTCATTTGCAACCTTTGCCGTACCAAAATGAGCAGGGGCGTGAACATTTGCAACCTCACCACCACAAGCATGATCCGCCACATGGCATCAAAGCACCCTAATAGGTGGGCCGAACGCCTGGGTCCACAATCAGAGTC
>NC_053390.1:829379922-829479505 GCF_905171765.1 Bufo bufo
TCCCCTATAGTGCCGACATGTATAGAAAAAAAAAAAGCTACAAGTTTGACTTCACTTCCTTTGGACTTTGGGCTGAGTTGCCGTGTCCCGTCATAGCCAGTTGCAATGACATCAGCATGCCCTCTTGCTAAGGGTCTCAGGTGGCACAGTGACATAATCAAGACGGCTGCGTCAGGACGAAGGCCTTTGTGACAGCTGTCACCATGGCTCTGTCATCACCAACACCCGCAATGTTTTACTACCTCATAGTCTTCAGGCCTAGTGCCCTGCAGAATGGCGGGGGTCAGAGACACAGGCTCCCATGCCCCGCCGTCACCTTCCACCGCATCAGAGGAATGTAATAATACAACTAGAGAGGAGCGAAGTTTTGAAAAATTTGATTCGGCAACTTAGCTGAAATTTGCCATAATTAGGTATACCCAGGCCACTCTGCCTTAGGGTACGGCCATGTGGAGCAGCTCTGCTGCGGGTGGGTTGCAGCCATGCTACGGTAAAGAACCGCAAGGCCAATTAGCCCGCAGCTGCTTTTCATTCAATAATGAAAACCATAGTCAGTCTTCATTGTGAATGGCCGCGCGGCACCCATAAATAGGGACTATTACTGGTCTGGGATTTGGCAGGTTAGGTGGGGGGGGGGCAATATGCAAATTTTTTTTTATATTAATTGGGCTGCTAGCTGGTTACTGCACATAACATATACTGATGTGCAGCACAGCAGAGTCTATATGTGCATGTGAACAGTAGTGTTGATTGAGCATGCTCGGCCGAACACCACTTCGGCTCGAGCATCGCAATAAACATGCGGGTAAGTGCTGCCACTCACTGTAATGCCGTAGCATTGGCTGGCCGGAACGCGTCATCGGGTTCTATAAAGCACCCGATGACACGTGGTTTGGCTCAGTCTTAGTCAGGGAGAGCTGTGCTGAAGAAGGGACAGGGACTGTAGGGAATTTTATTTTATTTTTTTGTTCGGCAGGGTTGGTGTTAGAGACCCAAAAGTCCTTTTAAGGACTATTATTGTATCTGGCAGCAATATATATTTTCAGCGCAACCTGCGCTAAATAGCTTGCAGTTGTTTGGCCGCTGCAGACAGCGACATTATCTGCGCTACATCTCCTGTCTAACGTGTGCGCAGCCTAAAAATATCTGTGATATCCAGTGTACTTTTTCCGTAGACGGTGTCCGCAGCGGACAGTTAAATTACCTGCGCTACATCTCCTGTATAACGTTTGCTCATCATAAAGATCAGTGACATTCCCTGTAATTTTTTATTAGCCGCTGGTGACAGCAGTGACATTACCTGCGCTACACCTCCTGTATAACGTTTGTGCATCATAAATATCAGTGACATTCAGTTTAATTTATTTGCGCATACACTTTCAAAACCTGCGCTACTGTATGTGTGACATAATTTCAAGCATATATAACATTTAATATGAAGAAGGCGAGCAATGAGGGAGAGGGAAGTGGCCGTGCTGCTGATGGTGCACGCAGAGGCCGTGGCCCTGGGCGCGGTAAAACTGTGCCTGCTGCCAGAGCACAAGAAACACACTCATCCACGATACCTAGCTTCATGTCCCAGTTTGCAGGGCAGCGCAGGACACCACTCTCGAAGTCAGACCAGTGCGACCAGGTGGTTGGTTGGATTCCAGCAGATAATGCTTCCAGTCGGTTAAGCACCACCCTGTCCTCCACAAAGTCCAGTCTCAGTAGCCAAGAGTTAGTGTTGAGCAGGAAAATTCGAATTACGAATAATTATCGCGAATATCTCAACTTCGAGAATATGCGAATATTTTGAATATAGTGCTTTATATTAGTTTTTCGAATATTCGTCATTTTTTCCATCTGAAGTTATGAATCCTCACTGCTTAATTTGGTTATCAAGCAACTTAAGCAGAGAGGAGTCATAACTTCAGAGGGAAAAAAATGACGAATATTCTAAAAAACGAATATATAGCACTACATTCTATAGTGCAGGCATGGCCAACCTGCGGCTCTCCAGCTGTTGTAAAACTACAACTCCCACCATGCCCTGCTGTAGGCTGATAGCTATAGGCAGTCTGGGCATGCTAGGAGTTGTAGTTTTGCAACAGCTGGAGGGCCGCATGTTGGCCATCACTGCTATAATGCTACAGATGTAGCAGGGTTAGCACTCAAACTCTTAACTCAAATTTCATAATTCATTGTGTTATCTTGAAACAAAAGCCATTGAAAAGCAATTGAAGGTCTTTGCATAGTTTAGATAACAGATCTCATAAATCTCAGAAAGCATGAGTGTTAACTCTAATACATCGGTATATATTCGTTTTTGACCCATGCCTGTATTGATTGCGTAATATTCGCATATTACGCAATCATTACCTTGTCGATTTTCGAGTAAAAGAAATAGAATGTAGAATATAACGAATATTCGAATTCGCGAATATTCTACGAATATTCTACAAAATATTAGCGAAATATTGCAAATTCGAATATGACCCCTGCCGCTCATCACTACCAAGAGACTGGTCAACAGAATCCTCACCCTGATCCTCCTTTCTCCCACCATGGAGAGTCTTACCAAACAAGTGATCCCGCACTTGGATATTCCGAGGAGCTCTTTTCATCGCCATTCCTTAATTTGGGCCTCTCGCCAAGCCCGCTTGAAGAGGGACATGAGGAGATCATGTGCACCGATGCCCAAACTCTTTAGCATTCACAGTCACAAGAAGATGACGGTGGGGAATGGCAATTAGTGTTTCACAAGGTGGATGATGATGATGAGACACAGTTGCCAATAAGTCAACGGCAATTAGTGTCTCAAGAGGTTGATGATTAAGATGAGACACAGTTGTCAATAAGTGAGGTGGTTGTTAGGTCAACAAGTCAGGAGGATGACCAGAGTGAGGAAGTGGAAGAGGAGGTGGTGGACGATGAAATCATTGACCCAACCTGGGAAGGTGGCAAGCCGAGCAAGGACAGCAGTACAGAGGGGGAGGGATCCGCAGCACCACAATAGGCTGGAAGAGGCAGTGGGGTGGCAAAAGGGACAGGGTGGGCCACACCAAACAGGCCCGCAACTGTTCCCCGGAGCACCCCCTTGCGAAAATCTCCCTTACCAAGAGGTAGGTGTTCTGCAGTCTGGCGCTTTTTTGAAAAAAGTGCAGATGATAAAAGAATTGTCATTTGCAACCTTTGCCGTACCAAAATGAGCAGGGGCGTGAACATTTGCAACCTCACCACCACAAGCATGATCCGCCACATGGCATCAAAGCACCCTAATAGGTGGGCCGAACGCCTGGGTCCACAATCAGAGTCTGCAGGTCACACCACTGCCTCCCCTTTCCCTGTGTTAAGTGCTGGCCAATCCCCTGTCCAAGACACAGGCCCGGATGCCTCCCGCCCTGCACCTGGACCTTCGCAAGCACCATCAGCTAGCACATCCACTTCTGTGTCCCAGCTCAGCGTACAGATGTCCATAACCCAGGCCTTAGAACGAAAGCACAATTACCCAGCCACCCACCCACAGGCCATAGCACTAAATGCGCACCTTTCCAAATTGCAGGTCCTGGAAATGTTGCCATTTAGGCTTTCCACAGCTAATGGCAGCAGCGATCCCTCATTACTCAGTCCCCAGCCGCCACTATTTTTCCCTCCCCGCCTTACACCAGCATGTTTCCAGTAACATCACCCGTGCCCTGACCAAAGCAGTTATTGGGTAGGTCCACTTAACGACTGACACATGCACAAGTGCTTGTGGCCAGGGACGCTACATTTCCCTGACGACACACTGGGTGAACGTTGTGGAGGCCGGGAGCGGGAGTACCCTGGGATGACTCAGGTGCTACCGATGCCAGGGTTTGCTGGCCCTACTTCCATCAGGATTTCTGCCACCACCTACAATAGTGGCTGCAAGCCCCCCTTCTCCTCCTCCACTTCCACCTCTGAATTCTCATCTTGCAGCACCAGTCTGCCATCAGTCAGTAGCTGGAAGCAGTGTAGCACTGCTGTGGGGAAGCGGCAACAGGCCGTGCTGAAACGAATATGTTTAGGTGACAAACAGCACACTGCCGCAGAGCTGTGGCAGGGTTTAAGGGACCAGACTAAGCTGTGGCTCTCGCCACTCAACCTACAAGCAGGCATGGTTGTGTCTGATAATGGCCGTAACTCGGTGGCGGCTTTGGAGCTCGGCAAGCTCACACACATACCATGCCTAGCCCACATGTTAAACTTAGTGGTTCAGCGGTTTCTCAAAACCTACCCCAATTTGCCTGAGCTACTGGTGAAGGTGCGCCGCATGTGTGCCTATTTCCGAAAGTCATCTACAGCTGCCGCCAGTCTGGCAACGCTGCAGCAGCGCTTGCAATTGCCAGCTCACCGACTGTTGTGTGACGTGAGCACACGCTGGAACTCCACGTTTCACATGTTGGCCAGGCTTTGTGAGCAGCAGAGGGCAGTAGTGGAATACCAGCTTCAACATGGTCATTGCCTTTCCAGTCAGCTTCCGCTTTTCTCAAGCGACGAGTGGGCATTGATGTCTGACCTCTGTGAGGTTTTACACAACTTTGAGAAATCAACACAGATGGTGAGCGGCGATGCTGCGATTATCAGCGTAACGATCCCACTTCTGTCTCTACTCAAACGCTCGCTGCTCACAATGAAGGAGGACGCTTTGCATGTAAAAGAGGTGGAAATGGGGAAAGACAGACCACCCTCCATTCGTATTCTCAGCGCGAAATGGATGATGATGATGAGGAGGAGCAGGAGAAGGTTGCCTCCGCTACAGAGGGTAGTACCCACAGCAGGTTTATTCCATCTGTTCAGCGTGGATGGGCTGAAGAGGAGGAAGAGGATGAGGAGATTAAGAGTCATTCTCCTGATGAGGACAGCAAAGTCTTGTCTGTTGGGACTCTGGCACACATGGCTGACCTCATGTTAGGCTTCCTTTCCCATGAAACCCGCATTATATGCATTTTAGCCAACACCGATTACTGGTTGTTCACCCTTCTCGACCCCCGCTACAAAGAGAACTTCTCATCTCTCATTCCTGTAGTGGAGAGGAGTAGAAAAATGGTGCAGTACCAGAAGGTCCTTGTGGAAAAATTGCTCCAAAAATTTGCAGCTGACAACGCTGGCAGCAGAGTCTGTGGTTCCTTGGGCAACCGAGGAGGGGAGACGAGGGGAACACACAGCAGTTCCAACAGAGGCAGGGCAGCACTCTCCAAGGGCTGGGACAGTTTCATGACATCCCGCCAGCGACCCTGTCCCTGATACGCGGCCTAGTGTCGCAAGGAGAGAAACGTTTTGTAAGATTGTGAAGGAGTACGTAGCAGACCGTGTCAGTGTCCTCAATGATCCCTCTGTGCCTTACAACTATTGGGTGTCCAAGCTGGACACGTGGCAGGAACTGTCACTCTACGCATTTAGAGGTGCTGGCCTGCTCTGCCGCCAGCATTTTGTAAGAGCAGGTATTTAGTGCTGCTGGTGGCATAATAACTGATAAGCGCATCCGACTGTCAACTGAAAATGCTGACAGGTTGACTCTTATCAAAATGAACAAGGCCTGGATTACCCATGACTTCTCTACTCCACCAGAGGAAAGCGGCTGAACATAAAGGCACTCTAAATGTGGCTTTTATGGTGTATTGAATGCACTGTATTCCCATCCACCCCTTCCAACAAGGGTATATGGTTCAATCTTCCTTTTCTCGTCCTCCTCCTCCATCATATCAACATGCTTATTAGGCTGCCCTCGCTCCTAATGTTTTAGAGGGTCAGCTCAGCAGCAGGCCCTCAACCATAATTTTTTCGATGGTCAGCTCAGCAGCAGGCCCTAGCCCCTAATGTTTTAGAGAGTCAGCTCACCAGCAGACCCTCAACCATAATTTTTTCCATGGTCAGATCAGAAGCAGGCACTCGCCCCTAATGTTTTAGATGGTCAGCTCAGCAGCAGACCCTCGCCCCTAATGTTTTAGAGGGTCACTAGCAGGCCCTTGCTCCAAATGTTTTATTTAAAGAGTCAGCTCAGCAGCAGACCCTCGCCCCTAATGTTTTAGAGAGACACCAGCAGGCACTCGCCCCTAATGTTTTATTTAAAGAGTCAGCTCAGCAGCAGGTCCTCGGCCCTAATGTTTTAGATGGTCAGCTCAGCAGCAGACCCTCGCCCCTAATGTTTTAGAGGGTCACCAGCAGGCCCTTGCTCCAAATGTTTTTGAGGGTCACCAGCAGGCCATCAATGATAATTTTTCAAGGGTGTGTATGATGCCCTCCATTATGTGTAATAAAGGGTGTATTGGAGTGACGGTTCCTTGTAATTTTTGGCAGCCCTTTCACTTAGTGCATAGGCTTTATGAGTGTAGGAGTCCCACTACCTGAACAATTGTACCACAATGTGAATGAGGCCCTCCTTTATGTGATATACAGGTTGTATCGGAGTGCCTCTTCCTTGTAATTTTTGGCAGCACTTGCACTTTATATACAAGTAAATATACAGGAAATAATGTTTCCTAACAACTTTTCCTATAAAATCAATTTTATCTTCGGTTTTGTGCGTATTATTGTCAGTCTGTAACAGTGGCGTACTACTCGGACAACATCGCTCCCAGCAGCGACCTGAGAGTCCAAGATGCATCCAGAAATCGTCCCCATGCTGTTCCCGAACGATTTCAGTGGTTTTTCCATCAATTTCTGACCTTTTCCTGTGAACCAGACGCCCTCCCCTCTTCAGAGCAGGGGGTACCTGGTTTAATGCTCGGGTTCTCCCATTGACTTCCATTGTGCTCGGGTGCTCGGTAGAGAACCCGACCATCCCGAGTTGTTCTACTCGAGCACCCAAGCACCTGATCAACATGAAAAATATTGTACATATTTCAAACCAGCACCAAGAATTCTTTTGTATTTGCATGTACTTAAAAATTTAGCATAGCCACTGAGCTATTCAATAAAATGTATCTGTATAGCGCCACATGCTGTTTGTTTTTTTCAACTGCCTCCTAAATTGTGATAGGGAAATCATGGACACACCTCCTTAGCTGCAGAAGAAAAGATACTCCCCTTAAGATCTAATTTTAATTTTTTACATTAGTCATGGGACAACCCATTTAATATTCTAACTGACCCTGTCCTGTCTCTAATGCTAAAACCTGTCTTTCTATCAAGGCAAAAAATGGAATTGTCACATTCAAGTTTTAGTGAACTTGTGTAATTTTTTGAAAGCAATTCTATTATGTTACCACTATTATCATACCCAGTTATTGAACACTTTGTATATTGCTACAAGATACGGGGGTGATGCAGAAATCATTATTGCATCATAGCATCGATTTAAAAAGACATTTCAAATTACTGCAAAAAAAATAAAATATTTGCATTGTCCCAAACATATTTTAATGAAGGTTCGGTATTACTGCATCACAGTATGTAGTTCAAACACGTTGCACTGCGGAAATTAAATTTTTACCATTGTAAATTGTTAAAACCAGTGTGCAGTGTGTTTGTGGAAGGGGAGGGATTTAGGACATTTAATTGAACCATTTTCTTTAACCTCTTCCGGACACATGATGTACCGGTACGGCATGTTGTCCTGGTACTTAAGGACACATGACGTACCGATCATACATAGTTCCGATCACCGCCGCCCGGCGGGCGGTGATCGGAACCCGGTGCCTGCTCAAATCATTGAGCAGGCACCTTGGCTAAATGCGCCGTGACCCCCCCATGTCGGCGATCGCAGCAAACCGCAGGTCAATTCAGACCTGCGGTTTGCTGCGTTTCCGGGTTATTCGGGTCTCTGGGGACCCGATAACCCGAAACATGATGGTGATCGGTGGTGTGATAATACACCACCAATCACCATCCTTAGATCCTGAGAGGTGATGGTGACATCAACTCTCAGGATCGCTCTCATTGGTCAGCTGGGCGGGCGGTTCATTCAAATTATCGCAGCACGTGGATCCAGAACTGCACCGATCTCCAGCCAGCACCCCAGCACCCCCCAGGTATTTAGGGAAAGGTTAGGGAAAGGTTGGGTTAGGCAGGGAAATTTAGTGAGAAAAAACAAAACAACAAATTGTTGTTGCATCACCCTAAATCGGGTGTCTGGGGTCCACAGCACAGCTGTGTGACCCTAGACCCCCCAAGGGTGCTGCAGCTTGCCCCCATACCCCCCCCCTCAACTTTTTTGGGAGCAAGCAGTTTTTTTTTGTTGTTTTTTTTTTGTGCGTACGCTGACTGTGGCCGGCACTCTTAGCGTCCAGCCACTGTTAGCACATCGCACACCCCATCGCTGATCAACTTCGGATGGTTGATCAGCGATTTTGAATTTTTTATTTTTTTTTCACATTTTTTCTCCTTTTTTTAATTAGTCTTTTTTTTTTGTCTGTTAGGTTTAGGGTGAGTTCGCGATCACCCGTGCCCCCCCACACACACACACTGAATAAAGATTTACACGCACACACACACACGCACACACACACTCCCCTATGGCCCGTCAGATGTTTTCGGCCGAGGAGGCATACGCCCAGCTTGGCTCCGAGTCCGAGAGTCCCAGTGAGGACGAGGATGACCCCACTTTCCTGTTGTCATCCGCGTCCTCCTCATCATCAAGCGATGATGATGAGCCCCCAAGGCGGAGGAGAAGCCGCCAGGCGGAGCAAGGGGACCACCATGCTAGGGACTCTGTGGCCCACCCTAGTACGAGCCGCTCTGGGGCTCGTACTAGTTTTCCGGCCCACCAGTTAAATCCACCGGAGCCCCCTGCCGGTGAACTTGTCTGGTATACACCAGAGCGATTTGAGTCCGTGATTCCTGAGTTTGTAGGCCAACCAGGAATCCAGATTTCCACAGTGGGCTTAACTGAATATGACTATTTTGGTCTTTTTTTCAGTGACCACTTTGTAAATCTGATGGTGGAGCAGACAAACCTGTACGCCCAACAGTTCGTTGCTCAACACCCGGGCTCCTTTTTGGCTAGGCCCGGTGGCTGGACCCCGGTCAGTGCAGCCGAGATGAAGACATTTTGGGGCCTCGTGCTGCACATTGGCCTAGTCAAGAGTGTCAGGCATTACTGGAGTGGGGACGTCCTCTACCAGACCCCACATTACAGTACGGCCATGACACGCTCCTGGTTTGAGGTCATCCGGAAATGCCTGCATTATTCAGATAATGCAGCATGTCCCCCCCCCAAATTTGTACAGGCCTATGTACCTGGAAGGGAGTTCGCGGTTGATGAGTCTCTCATTGCTTTCAAGGAGAGACTCATTTTCCGCCAGTATGTTCCCTCTAAGCGGACAAGGTATGGCGAGAAGCTGTACAAACTTTGTGAGATTACCTCAGGGTACACTTACAAGTTTCGTGTGTACGAGGGGTGAGAATCCCGTATTGAACCCCCAGAATGTCCCCCCACTCTGGGTGTTAGCGAGAAACTAGTGTGGGACCTTATGTACCCACTGTTAGATAAGGGTTACCACCTGTACGTGGATAACTTTTATACTAGTATCCCCTTTTTCCAGTCCCTCGCTGCCAGATCCAAGTCCGCTTGTGGGACCGTGCAGAAAAATCAACGCGGCCTCCCTGCCCACCCCCTCCAGGTACCTATCCCCAGGGGTGAGACCCGTGCCCTTACCACTGGAAACCTTTTGCTGGTCAGATATAAGGACAAGAGGGATGTCCTTGTACTGTCCACAATTCATGGTAACGGCATCACCCCTGTCCCTGTGCGAGGTACCGCGGCAACGGTCCTCAAGCCCGATTGTATCGTCGACTACAATTGGTATATGGGAGGAATTGATCTCTCTGATCAAGTCCTCAAGCCATATAACGCCATGCGCAAAACCCGGCATGGTTCAAAACAGTTGCGGTCTACTTGGTACAGGTTGCCTTGTAAGCGCTGGCAACACAGGGACATTCCTTCAGTTCTATGAGGCTGTCCTCAAGGCCCTGAACTTTTCTGACCAGGAAAGAGCAGGCCGGAGTACCTCGGGAACTGGAGGCACCCGGATCGTTCCTGTCCAACACTTTCCAGGTGTGGTCCCCCATACTGGAAAGAAGGGACGGACCCAAAAAAGGTGCAGAGTGTGTCACAGGAGGGGGATACGGAAGGACACCACCACTCAGTGTGACACGTGCCCTGATCATCCGGGCCTCTGCATTGACGGCTGCTTCAGGGAGTACCACCAGTGGCGTAACTACCGGGGAAGCAGCTGCTTCGGGGCGCCCGGCGTCCCGGCAGCGTGTGACAGTTTATTTTCAGAAGGTCGTGGGTTCGAATCCCAGCAGAAACCTTTTCTGAAATACAAGCACTGACTCCATATATGGACATACAGGGCGGGACACAGGAAGAGGCTGCATCGCATCGCTGACATGGAGGTAAGTAGAAGTGTTTATTTAATTTTTTTTAATACCCGACTGTTACTGCCATGGGGGGAGCAGGGGGCACCTGATACTGGCACATGGGGAGGAGAGGGGTTGGCACCTGATACTGGCACCTGGGGGGAGGGGGGGTTGGCACCTGATACTGGCACATGGGGGTTGGGATGGGTTGGCACCTGATACTGGTACCTGGGGGGGGAGGGGGGGTTGGCACCTGATACTGGCACATGGGGGGGAGAGGCACCTGATACTGGCACATGGGGGAGGCACCTGATACTGACACCTGGGGAGGGGGGAGAGAGGCACCTGATACTGGTACATGGGGGGGAGAGGGGTTGGCACCTGATACTGGCACCTGGGGGGGAGGGGGGGTTGGCACCTGATACTGGCACATGGGGGGGGGGAGAGGCACCTGATACTGGCACATGGGGGGAGGCACCTGATACTGGCACCTGGGGGGGAAGGGAGAGGCACCTGATACTGGCACATCGGGGGGGAGGGGTTGGCACCTGATACTGGCACCTGTGGGGGGAGGGGGGGTTGGCACCTGATACTGCCACATGGGGGGAGGCACCTGATACTGGCACCTGGGGGGAGGGGGGGTTGGCACCTGATACTGGCACATGGGGGGGGAGAGGCACCTGATACTGGCACATGGGGGGGGAGAGGGGTTGGCATCTGATACTGGCACATGAGGGGGGGGAGGCACTTGATACTGGCACTTTTTTTGTGGGGGGGAGATGGCATTATGATACTGGGACATGTGGGGGGGGGAGGAGAGAGGCACTTGATACTGGCACATGATGGGGGGGCATTATGGGGAACACTAGGCCAGCAGCCTATCAGAGGCCGGACGCTGAGGGGCATCTACTGGGGCACTATATATGGGGCATTTTATACTGGTACATTATGGGGGGCACTAGCAGGAAGGGGGGAGAGTAGCACTATGGAGGCATTTACTGGGGGCACTATATAGGGGTATTTTATACTGGGACATTATGGGGGCACTATGGGGACATTAGCTCAACTGGGGGCATTACAAGGGGGTATTTTTGCACTGTCACATTATAAGGAGAATTATTACTACTGGGGGGGGCATTATGGTGGGCTTTATTACTCCCCCATGGTATGACCCCCTAGTAGCAGCACCAGCCTCTCCCTGCTCTGCTATCCCTCTGCCCCTTCTCCAAATCCTTATTATGAAATCTTTCTCATTAGGATAAAGCACAACATCAGCTCCGCCGAGCCCCCAGCCAAAGTGTTGAAGTGTTGTCCGAGATCCCCAAGGGCCAAGTAACTGTAAGTTTTCATGTGAAATATGTTTATGTTATACACATATAGCATACACTGTGCCCCACAATATACAGTATACCTCTACACTGTGCCACACAATATACAGTATACCGCTACACTGTGCCCCACAATATACAGTATACCTCTACACTGTGCCACACAATATATAGTATTCCTCTACACTGTGCCACACAATATACAGTATACCTCTACACTGTGCCACACAATATACAGTATACTGCTACACTGTGCCCCACAATATACAGTATACCTCTACACTGTGCCCCACAATATACAGTATACTGCTACACTGTGCCACACAATATACAGTATACCTCTACACTGTGCCACACAATATACAGTATACCTCTACACTGTGCCAAAGGAGTGGGGTTTACACAGGAGGAGTGAGGTGCGAAGCGTGCTGGGGGGGGCCCTTACAAATATTTGCTGTGGGGCCCAGTCACTTCTAGTTACGCCCCTGAGAACCACACTTCCATGGAGTACTAAATTTATATCCCAATTTAGCCACTGACAATCGGATAAAAAACTGGTTCTCAGACTTGAGACACTAAAACAAAAACAATTTTTTTTTTAATATTATTTAGTAAAACTAAAATAAATAAAAAAGTAGACATATTAGGTATCGCCGCGTCCGTAAGAATCTGCTCTATAAAAATACCCCCCCAACCCCTCAGATGAACACGGTCAAAAAAATTAAACAAAAACGGTGCAAAAAAAGTTTTTTTTTGTCACCTTGTCACCTTACATCACAAAAATTGTAATAGCAAGCGATCAAAAAGTCATATGCCCCCCAAATTAGTGCCAATAAAACCGTCCTCTCATCCCACAAAAAATGAGCCCCTACCTAAGATAATCGGCTAAAAACAAAAAAAAAAATACTCTTAGACTATGGAGATATTGAAATGTTTTTTGTTTTGTTTATAAAAAGATAATATAGTGTAAAACATAAATAAATTTAAAAAAATAGTAGACATATTAGGTATCGCCACGTCCGTAAGAATCTGCTCTATAAAAATACTCCCCCAACCCCTCAGATGAACACGGTAAATAAAAAAAAATTGTAAAAAAAAGTATGTAAAATTAGTTTTGAATACCTTGAGGGGTGTAGTTTCTTAGATGGGGTCACTTTTATGTAGTTTCTACTCTAGAGGTGCATCAGGGGGGCTTCAAATGGGACATGGTATAAATAAACCAGTCCAGCAAAACCTGCATTCCAAAAACCATATGGCGCACCTTTCCCTCTACGCCCTAATGTGTGCCCGTACAATAGTTTATGGCCACATATGGGCTGTTTCTGCAAACTACAGAATCGGGGCAATAAATATAGCATTTTGTTTGGCTGTTAACCCTTGCTTTGTCACTGGAAAAAATGGATTAAAATGGAAAATTTGCCAAAAAATCGAAATTCTGAAATGTTATCTCCATTTGCCATTGACTCTTGTGGAACACCTAAAGGGTTAACAATGTTTGTAAAATCAGTTTTGAATACCTTGATGGGCGTAGTTTCTAGAATGGGGTCATTTTTGGGTGGTTTCTATTATGTAAGCCTCACAAAGTGACTTCAGACCTGAACTGGTCCCTAAAAATTGGGTTTTTGAACATTTCTGAAAAAGTTCAAGATTTGTTTCTAAACTTCTAAGCCTTGTAACATCCCCAAAATATAAAATATCATTCCCTAAATGATCCAAACATGAGGTAGACATATGGGGAATGTAAAGTACTAACTATTTTTGGAGGTATTACTATGTATTATAGAAGTAGAGAAATTGAAACTTGGAAATTTTCAATTTTTTACAAATTTTGTTAAATTTGGTATTTTTTTATAAATTAAAATGAATTTTTTGACTTCATTTTACCAGTGTCATAAAGTACAATATGTGACGGAAAAACAATCTCAGAATGGCCTGGATAAGTCAAAGCGTTTTAAAGTTATCACCACTTACAGTGACACTGGTCAGATTTGCAAAAAATGGCCTGGTCCTTAAGGTGAAATAAGGTGGTGTCCTAAAGGGGTTAAATAACAGATTTTTTTGTGCCATTCAATAATCTGTGTGTACCAAACTCTGTGAGTGCAAAATGAAAGACCCACGCTCATCCTTCAAGGGTCAGATTGTGTTTAGTAGCAAAAGTAGCTATCAAGCCAGCAGCAGTAGCCATAGCCCACACTAGTGATTAGTGAAGTATAAAAAAATTGATTCGGCTGCTTCGCCGAATAAAGAAAAAACATTCATAGCTGATTGTGGCATCTGACATTGATATTACAGTGTAATATATATATGTAAAAAAAAAAAAATTATCATGATCATCTCATCCATTCGATCGTGAAGAGACGGTTTCTGCCATTTTGATTGAAGATCTAAGCGCAAAATCTTGGGCAGCCCATAATGATGTCATCACGTCGGCCGGCATGTTGACGTCATACGTCACTGCGCAAGGGATTTCGTGCCAGATCTTAAATCAAGATGGCGGCAGCCAGCTCTATGTACTCAAACAGATGAGGTTAGTATAAATATTTTTTATCTCCATTCAGGGAAAATTGATTTGCTACCACTTCACGGCAAATAAAATTTTCCCTAAAATTCGGATTGAATTCCACTTCGTGGAGTTCGAGTCGCTCATCACTAGTCCAAACTTCTCCACTGCTTCTGAAAGGCACAACATTATTATGGAGAACAAAGAGGATGAGATGGTGGACTTGATGGGTCACTTCTCCTCTGACTCACAGCTGGATGACAGAGAGGTTACCTTGGAGCCAGGACTCACAGTATCTCACAACTCCAGAAAAGCCTTTCAGTTGCATTCTCTCTGTCATCCCTGTCCTCTCATAGTGGGGCGCCATCTTTTTTTCTTAGAAGAGGCAATAAAAAAAACCCACCATCAGTGGCACACCACTAATGGAGGCAGACCATGCATCTGCTATGGGGCCCCTGGAGGAGGGTGGCCTACGGTGAATGAAAGGACCTGTCTCCTAATTACATTTAATACAGGAGTCCGTCCAGAGTCCCTGTCATCAGTGTAGTACGATTACTCAGAAAGCTAGAGGACCTGTGATGATGTAATTACCGGTCCTGAATCATCTTTTAAAAGGAGCTACAAAGAGACTTCATCACAGGTCATTCAACCCCAGACAGAATGGAGAAGAACTCAATTGAGTCTTGATTGGAGTTGGTAAAAGGAAAACATCCCCTTTTTCTCTTCATGTGCCCTCCATTTCTTTTATTTTTTTACCAAAAGTAGAACCTGATGCCTCATTTATTTCTATACCTCAGAAGTGCTACATTATACAATATGATTGAAAAGTAACTAATCTCTTACTCATATATAGTACTACAGATAACTACAGCCCCCTTACATCATGTACCTCACACAGTGACTATAAGGTATAGCTGTACCCACTGCATCTATTACACCTCAGAGCTGATATATCAGTATACTGCTGTACATATACTGTACAAACTACATCTATTATACCTCATACCTCACATATCAGTACACTGCTGTATATACTATATATCTGTACACACTGCATCTATTATACCTCGTACCTCTCATATCAGTACACTACTGTATATACTATATATCTGTACACACTTCATCTATTATACCTCATACCTCACATATCAGTACACTGCTGTATATACTATATATCTGTACACTGCATTTATTATACCTCGTACCTCACATATCAGTACACTGCTGTATATACTATATATCTGTACACACTGCATCTATTATACCTCTTACCTCATATATCAGTACACTGCTGTATATACTATATATCTGTACACTGCATCTATTATACCTAGTACCTCACATATCAGTATACTGCTGTATATACTATATATCTGTACACACTGCATCTATTATACCTCGTACCTCACATATCAGTACACTGCTGTATATACTATATATCTGTACACACTGCATCTATTATACCTCGTACCTCACATATCAGTACACTGCTGTATATACTATATATCTGTACACACTGCATCTATTATACCTCATACCTCACATATCAGTACACTGCTGTACATATACTGTACAAACTACATCTATTATACCTCATACCTCACATATCAGTACACTGCTGTATATACTATATATCTGTACACACTGCATCTATTATACCCTGTACCTCACATATCAGTACACTGCTGTATATACTATATATCTGTACACACTACATCTATTATACCTCACATATCAGTACACTGCTGTATATACTATATATCTGTACACACTGCATCTATTATACCTCATACCTCACATATCAGTACACTGCTGTATATACTATATATCTGTACACACTGCATCTATTATACCTCATACCTCACATATCAGTACACTGCTGTATATACTATATACCTGTACACACTGCATATATTATACCCTGTACCTCACATATCAGTACACTGCTGTATATACTATATATCTGTACACACTGCATCTATTATACCTCGTACCTCACATATCAGTACACTGCTGTATATACTATATATCTGTACACACTGCATCTATTATACCTCGTACCTCACATATCAGTACACTGCTGTATATACCATATATCTGTACACACTGCATCTATTATACCTCATACCTCACATATCAGTACACTGCTGTATATACTATATATCTGTACACACTGCATCTATTATACCTCATACCTCACATATCAGTACACTGCTGTATATACTATATATCTGTACACACTGCATCTATTATACCTCATACCTCACATATCAGTACACTGCTGTATGTATCCTGTACATACTACATCTATTATAGCTCGTAACTCTCATATCAGTACACTGCTGTATATACTATATATCTGTACTCACTGCATCTATTATACCTCGTACCTCACATATCAGTACACTGCTGTATATACTATATATCTGTACACACTGCGTCTATTATACCTCGTACCTCACATATCAGTACACTGCTGTATATACTATATATCTGTACACACTGCATCTATTATACCTCATACCTCACATATCAGTACACTGCTGTATATACTATATATCTGTACACACTGCATCTATTATACCTCGTACCTCACATATCAGTACACTGCTGTATATACTATATATCTGTACACACTGCGTCTATTATACCTCATACCTCACATATCAGTACACTGCTGTATATACTATATATCTGTACACACTGCATCTATTATACCTCGTACCTCACATATCAGTACACTGCTGTATATACTATATATCTGTACACATTGCATCTATTATACCTCATACCTCACATATCAGTACACTGCTGTATGTATCCTGTACATACTACATCTATTATAGCTCGTAACTCTCATATCAGTACACTGCTGTATATACTATATATCTGTACTCACTGCATCTATTATACCTCGTACCTCACATATCAGTACACTGCTGTATATACTATATATCTGTACACACTACATCTATTATAGCTCGTAACTCTCATATCAGTACACTGTTGTATATACTATATATCTGTACTCACTGCAACTATTATACCTCGTACCTCACATATCAGTACACTGCTGTATATACTATATATCTGTACACACTGCATCTATTATACCTCGTACCTCACATATCAGTACACTGCTGTATATACTATATATCTGTACACACTGCATCTATTATACCTCGTACCTCTCATATCAGTACACTGCTGTATATACTATATATCTGTACTCACTGCATCTATTATACCTCGTACCTCACATATCAGTACACTGCTGTATATACTATATATCTGTACACACTACATCTATTATAGCTCGTAACTCTCATATCAGTACACTGTTGTATATACTATATATCTGTACTCACTGCAACTATTATACCTCGTACCTCACATATCAGTACACTGCTGTATATACTATATATCTGTACACACTGCATCTATTATACCTCGTACCTCACATATCAGTACACTGCTGTATATACTATATAACTGTACACACTGCATCTATTATACCTCGTACCTCTCATATCAGTACACTGCTGTATATACTATATATCTGTACACACTGCATCTATTATACCTCGTACCTCACATATCAGTACACTGCTGTATATACTATATATCTGTACACACTGCATCTATTATACCTCATACCTCACATATCAGTACACTGCTGTATATACTATATATCTGTACACACTGCATCTATTATACCTCGTACCTCTCATATCAGTACACTGCTGTATATACTATATATCTGTACACACTGCATCTATTATACCTCGTACCTCACATATCAGTGCACTGCTGTATATACTATATATCTGTACACACTGCATCTATTATACCTCGTACCTCACATATCAGCACACTGCTGTATATACTATATATCTGTACTCACTGCATCTATTATACCTCATACCTCACATATCAGTACACTGCTGTATATACTATATATCTGTACTCACTGCATCTATTATACCCTGTACCTCTCATATCAGTACACTGCTGTATGTATCCTGTACATACTACATCTATTATAGCTCGTACCTCTCATATCAGTACACTGCTGTATATACTATATATCTGTACACACTGCATCTATTATACCTCGTACCTCACATATCAGTGCACTGCTGTATATACTATATATCTGTACACACTGCATCTATTATACCTCGTACCTCTCATATCAGTACACTGCTGTATATACTATATATCTGTACACACTGCATCTATTATACCTCATGCCACGTAACCATTGTAAACATGTGACAAAGTAATGTCACGCCTGCTTTTACCCACTGTAGTCTACCAAAGGATCTTTCCCTATTCCCAAACAGAGGTGAAATATTTAATAAGGGACAATGCTGCTGCCAGTGGGGGTTGTCAGGGCACACAGTTATTTTATGCAATATTATATAAGGCTGGTTAGGTTTGTGTGTCAGGCCTGTTTTGCAATCCCAGTCTGGCCTGATGG
This sequence comes from Bufo bufo, assembly GCF_905171765.1. NCBI lineage: Eukaryota > Metazoa > Chordata > Amphibia > Anura > Bufonidae > Bufo > Bufo bufo. Next base: position 829,398,542 of record NC_053390.1, read on the forward strand.
CACACTATATGACACGGTTCATGGAGCAAGGGGAGGGGCCAGGAATGGGTAGTGGGAGGGTCTATAAATGGGGCTTCGAGGCCCAATTATTTCTATGTATGCTCCAGCCCACCAGGGAATTCTGAAAGATAATAATAATGACTTGTGAGAGCAGTCAGCGTTTGGACTCCCCTAAGGAAGAGGTTCAGGGGGGCAGGAGACCCAATACACAGCTGTGCTGGTAATAGTGGTACCTGTAGATAAGGGGATCTGGTTGTGAAATATAAGGTACTTAGGCCATTTTACACAGTGCAGTATAAATCGAGAGAATAAGGACTATTTGATTATTTTCATTTTTTTTATCAATGAAGATTTTTGCTTATAATTGCAAATTGTTCGACTGTGTATAGTAAATATATGAAGAGATATAAAATTATTTAAAAGTTACTAACATGAAACAGCAGGAAAATCTATATTTTCACAGAGTTTCATCACGTGTCACTGTTTAGACTGAAGCTGAAGTTCACTGCATTTCTCAGGCTCTAATATTGTTTTCCTCTATTGCACTCAGTACATGATACGGCTTCATTCATTACTTTCTCTAACGTTACAGACGGGTTAAGAGAAAATTCAGTCATCGATTCCCAGCAGAAAGAAAGTTTCTCAGTTGTAAATAACTAAAAGTTTCTCCTCGTTCTCTGGAGTCGGCTTTTCAGTCACAATCGGGTTCTTCCCTGTAATTATTCCTCTGAATGGATGTATGTGGCGGGGGAATTGTTCGAAGTGAGGAGGGGGCCGCTCCTGTCCTCTGCTTCACTTTTACTATGAACTTTACTTCACTTTCCGTCCTGTGCAATTATGTATCCAGGTTACTGACTCCTGGATGTATTACAGATTTATCCATGTAGTGAGGGCGGGGGGGCGAGAGCGGCTCCGACCTGTCATCTGTGATACAGCGACATCTTATACAGTGTATAGTATAATAAATCATACATCTGGACTGTATAGAACATAATACAATGTATAGTATAATACACTCATAGATCTGGACTGTATAGAACATAATACAATGTATAGTATAATACACTCATAGATCAGGACTGTATAGAACATAATACAGTGTATAATATAATACACTCATAGATCTGGACTGTATAGAACATAATACAATGTATAATATAATACACTCATAGATCTGGACTGTATAGAACATAATACAATGTATAGTATAATACACTCATAGATCTGGACTGTATAGAACATAATACAATGTATAGTATAATACACTCATAGATCTGGACTGTATAGAACATAATACAGTGTATAATATAATACACTCATAGATCAGGACTGTATAGAACATAATACAATGTATAATATAATACACTCATAGATCAGGACTGTATAGAACATAATACAATGTATAATATAATACACTCATAGATCAGGACTGTATAGAACATAATACAATGTATAATATAATACACTCATAGATCTGGACTGTATAGAACATAATACAATGTATAATATAATACACTCATAGATCAGGACTGTATAGAACATAATACAATGTATAATATAATACACTCATAGATCTGGACTGTATAGAACATAATACAATGTATAATATAATACACTCATAGATCTGGACTGTATAGAACATAATACAATGTATAATATAATACACTCATAGATCAGGACTGTATAGAACATAATACAATGTATAGTATAATACACTCATAGATCAGGACTGTATAGAACATAATACAATGTATAATATAATACACTCATAGATCTGGACTGTATAGAACATAATACAATGTATAATATAATACACTCATAGATCAGGACTGTATAGAACATAATACAATGTATAATATAATACACTCTTAGATCTGGACTGTATAGAACATAATACAATGTATAATATAATACACTCATAGATCAGGACTGTATAGAACATAATACATTGTATAGTATAATACACTCATAGATCTGGACTGTATAGAACATAATACAATGTATAATATAATACACTCATAGATCAGGACTGTATAGAACATAATACAATGTATAGTATAATACACTCATAGATCAGGACTGTATAGAACATAATACAATGTATAATATAATACACTCATAGATCTGGACTGTATAGAACATAATACAATGTATAGTATAATACACTCATAGATCAGGACTGTATAGAACATAATACAATGTATAATATAATACATTCATAGATCAGGACTGTATAGAACATAATACAATGTATAATATAATACACTCATAGATCAGGACTGTATAGAACATAATACAATGTATAATATAATACACTCATAGATCAGGACTGTATAGAACATAATACAATGTATAGTATAATACACTCATAGATCAGGACTGTATAGAACATAATACAATGTATAGTATAATACACTCATAGATCAGGACTGTATAGAACATAATACAATGTATAGTATAATACACTCATAGATCAGGACTGTATAGAACATAATACAATGTATAATATAATACACTCATAGATCAGGACTGTATAGAACATAATAAAATGTATAATATAATACACTCATAGATCAGGACTGTATAGAACATAATACAATGTATAATATAATACACTCATAGATCAGGACTGTATAGAACATAATACAATGTATAGTATAATACACTCATAGATCTGGACTGTATAGAACATAATACAATGTATAATATAATACACTCATAGATCAGGACTGTATAGAACATAATACAATGTATAGTATAATACACTCATAGATCTGGACTGTATAGAACATAATACAATGTATAATATAATACACTCATAGATCAGGACTGTATAGAACATAATACAATGTATAATATAATACACTCATAGATCAGGACTGTATAGAACATAATACTATGTATAATATAATACACTCATAGATCAGGACTGTATAGAACATAATACTATGTATAATATAATACACTCATAGATCAGGACTGTATAGAACATAATACTATGTATAATATAATACACTCATAGATCTGGACTGTATAGAACATAATACAATGTATAGTATAATACACTCATAGATCAGGACTGTATAGAACATAATACTATGTATAATATAATACACTCATAGATCTGGACTGTATAGAACATAATACAATGTATAATATAATACACTCATAGATCTGGACTGTATAGAACATAATACAATGTATAATATAATACACTCATAGATCTGGACTGTATAGAACATAATACAATGTATAATATAATACACTCATAGATCTGGACTGTATAGAACATAATACAATGTATAATATAATACACTCATAGATCAGGACTGTATAGAACATAATACAATGTATAATATAATACACTCATAGATCAGGACTGTATAGAACATAATACAATGTATAATATAATACACTCATAGATCAGGACTGTATAGAACATAATACTATGTATAATATAATACACTCATAGATCTGGACTGTATAGAACATAATACAGTGTATAATATAATACACTCATATATCTGGACTGTATAGAACTTAATACAATGTATAGTATAATACACTCATAGATCAGGACTGTATAGAACTTAATACAATGTATAATATAATACACTCATATATCTGGACTGTATAGAACATAATACAATGTATAATATAATACACTCATAGATCTGGACTGTATAGAACATAATACTATGTATAATATAATACACTCATAGATCTGGACTGTATAGAACATAATACAGTGTATAATATAATACACTCATAGATCTGGACTGTATAGAACATAATACTATGTATAATATAATACACTCATAGATCAGGACTGTATAGAACATAATACAATGTATAATATAATACACTCATAGATCTGGACTATATAGAACATAATACAATGTATAATATAATACACTCATAGATCTGGACTGTATAGAACATAATACAATGTATAATATAATACACTCATAGATCTGGACTGTATAGAACATAATACAATGTATAATATAATACACTCATAGATCTGGACTGTATAGAACATAATACAATGTATAGTATAATACACTCATAGATCAGGACTGTATAGAACATAATACAATGTATAATATAATACACTCATAGATCTGGACTGTATAGAACATAATACAGTGTATAATATAATACACTCATAGATCAGGACTGTATAGAACATAATACAATGTATAATATAATACACTCATAGATCAGGACTGTATAGAACATAATACAATGTATAATATAATACACTCATAGATCTGGACTGTATAGAACATAATACAATGTATAATATAATACACTCATAGATCTGGACTGTATAGAACATAATACTATGTATAATATAATACACTCATAGATCAGGACTGTATAGAACATAATACAATGTATAATATAATACACTCATAGATCAGGACTGTATAGAACATAATACAGTGTATAATATAATACACTCATAGATCAGGACTGTATAGAACATAATACAATGTATAATATAATACACTCATAGATCAGGACTGTATAGAACATAATACAATGTATAGTATAATACACTCATAGATCAGGACTGTATAGAACATAATACAATGTATAGTATAATACACTTATAGATCAGGACTGTATAGAACATAATACAATGTATAGTATAATACACTCATAGATCAGGACTGTATAGAACATAATACAATGTATAATATAATACACTCATAGATCAGGACTGTATAGAACATAATACAATGTATAGTATAATACACTCATAGATCAGGACTGTATAGAACATAATACAATGTATAGTATAATACACTCATAGATCAGGACGGTATAGAACATAATACAATGTATAATATAATACACTCATAGATCAGGACTGTATAGAACATAATACAGTGTATAATATAATACACTCATAGATCAGGACTGTATAGAACATAATACAATGTATAATATAATACACTCATAGATCAGGACTGTATAGCACATAATACAGTGTATAATATAATACACTCATAGATCAGGACTGTATAGAACATAATACAATGTATAGTATAATACACTCATAGATCTGGACTGTATAGAACATAATACAATGTATAATATAATACACTCATAGATCAGGACTGTATAGCACATAATACAGTGTATAATATAATACACTCATAGATCAGGACTGTATAGAACACAATACATTGTATAGTATAATACACTCATAGATCAGGACTGTATAGAACATAATACAATGTATAGTATAATACACTCATAGATCAGGACTGTATAGAACATAATACAATGTATAGTATAATACACTCATAGATCAGGACTGTATAGAACATAATACAATGTATAATATAATACACTCATAGATCTGGACTGTATAGAACATAATACAATGTATAATATAATACACTCATAGATCAGGACTGTATAGAACATAATACAGTGTATAATATAATACACTCATAGATCAGGACTGTATAGAACATAATACAATGTATAATATAATACACTCATAGATCTGGACTGTATAGAACATAATACAATGTATAATATAATACACTCATAGATCAGGACTGTATAGAACATAATACAATGTATAATATAATACACTCATAGATCTGGACTGTATAGAACATAATACAATGTATAGTATAATACACTCATAGATCAGGACTGTATAGAACATAATACAGTGTATAGTATAATACACTCATAGATCTGGACTGTATAGAACATAATACAATGTATAATATAATACATTCATAGATCAGGACTGTATAGAACATAATACAATGTATAATATAATACACTCATAGATCAGGACTGTATAGAACATAATACAATGTATAATATAATACACTCATAGATCTGGACTGTATAGAACATAATACAATGTATAATATAATACACTCATAGATCAGGACTGTATAGAACATAATACAGTGTATAGTATAATACACTCATAGATCTGGACTGTATAGAACATAATACAATGTATAATATAATACACTCATAGATCAGGACTGTATAGAACATAATACAATGTATAATATAATACACTCATAGATCAGGACTGTATAGAACATAATACTATGTATAATATAATACACTCATAGATCTGGACTGTATAGAACATAATACAATGTATAATATAATACACTCATAGATCAGGACTGTATAGAACATAATACAATGTATAGTATAATACACTCATAGATCAGGACTGTATAGAACATAATACAATGTATAATATAATACACTCATAGATCAGGACTGTATAGAACATAATACAGTGTATAATATAATACACTCATAGATCAGGACTGTATAGAACATAATACAATGTATAGTATAATACACTCATAGATCAGGACTGTATAGAACATAATACAATGTATAATATAATACACTCATAGATCTGGACTGTATAGAACATAATACAATGTATAGTATAATACACTCATAGATCTGGACAGTATAGAACATAATACAATGTATAATATAATACACTCATAGATCTGGACTGTATAGAACATAATACAATGTATAATATAATACACTCATAGATCTGGACTGTATAGAACATAATACAATGTATAATATAATACACTCATAGATCTGGACTGTATAGAACATAATACAATGTATAATATAATACACTCATAGATCAGGACTGTATAGAACATAATACAATGTATAATATAATACACTCGTAGATCAGGACTGTATAGAACATAATACAATGTATAATATAATACACTCATAGATCTGGACTGTATAGAACATAATACAATCTAATATATAAAGCTGAGTGTATGTATGTGTGTTTGTCCGCTAAAGAAATCTGCACATTTGCATTTACAATCACGAAATCCGGCACACAGGTACATCAGATGTCCGGGAAGGTTTTAGACCAGGTCTCAGCTCTCTAGGACATACCGTTCCTGAGATAGTCCCCAAACAATGCATTAGCCAATAGAAGCTTGGTCACATGACCCTTATCAGCCAATAGAAGCTCGCAGGTCCTCCAGCCTCCACAGACACAGTTTTACTCCAGGTTTCCATAACAACCCAGCCATTTTTCTTCACTGCTGTAGGAGAGCTTTAAAGGAAATCTGTCACCATGATAATCGCTATTGCAGTAAAGTCATATCCTAATAGCACTTAGTACCTTATTTCCGGATGTGCCTTTATTCCAGCAATAGATGTTTTTATCCTCAGAAAATCCAGTTTATTTGGTATGAAAAGGTGGCCAGAGAGGCGTCACTCTTGCAGGAACGAGCCCACGTCACTCTTGCAGGAACGATCCCAGACACCCCCTTTGCCACAATGTGTCCACCCTCAAATATACTTAAAACCCCGCCCCCAGACCCGGCTAAGCCACACCCCTGATCTAGTTAGACCACGCCCCCTTCCACTCCTGATCTGACGGGGATTGAAAAAATGAAGGTAAAAATCAACTTCTGTCAGCTGCAGGGGTGGGAGGGAGGTTGACTTTCTCCCTGCAGGTCACTCTCAGATAGCACAGTGCTGCTGTCTTAGAGTGAGCTGTTCAAAAGGACACTCCCCTGATCCGGTTAGGCCACACCCTCTCCCACTCCTTAGCCAACTGAGATTGAAAAAATGAAGTTAAAAATCAACTTCTAGGTCCCGCTAAGCCACACCCAAATCTGAATAGGCCACGCCCCCACACACTCCTGAGCCGATGGGGATTGAAAAAATGAAGGTAAAAATCTACTTCTGTCAGCTGCAGAGGTCGGAGGGAGGTCAACTTTCTCCCTGCAGCTCACACTCAGACAGCATAGTGCTGCTGTCTTATAGTGAGCTGTCCAAAAGGACATGCCCCAATCTGGTTAGGCCACACCCCCTCCCACTCAGCTGACTGAGATTGAAAAAATGAAGTTAAAAATCAACTTCTAGGTCCCGCTAAGCCAAGCCCCAATCTGGTTAGGCCACGACCCCTCCACTCAGCCGACAGGGATTGAAAATATTAAGGTAAAAATCAAATTCTGTCAGCTGTAGTTGTCGGAGGGAGGTCGACTTTCTCCCTTCAGCTCACACTCAGACAGTACAGTGCTGCTGTCTTAGAGTGAGCTGTTCAAAAGGACACACCCCCGATCCAGTAAAGGCCACTGTTAAGGGGCAGGCCCCTGTGGAGGTCACTGTCAAGGGGGTGGTTTGCTGTGAAAGTCACTGTTAAGGGGTTAGGCTGCTGTAAAGGTCAAAGTTAAGGGGGTGGGCTGCTGTGGAGGTCCAATTTTAAGGGACGGGGCACTGTAGGGGGTCAGTGTTAAGGGGTGGGGGGGCTGTGGAGGTCACTGTTAAGGGGGCTGGGGGCTGTAGATGTCACTGTTATAGTGGATAGTCTTGATATCTTTTAACGACACACACAAATTATCTTTCAGCTGGCAACAAGTTATTTAAAGGGCTTCTGTCACCCCACTAAACTCATTTTTTTTTTTTGGGTACTTATAATCCCTATACTGCGATTTATCCATACATAATGTAATTAATCATTTTGGTTCAGTAGATTCTGCAAAAAAAGGAGTTTTATAATATGCTAATTACCTGTCTACCAGCAAGTAGGGCGGCTACTTGCTGGTAGCAGCCGCATCCTCCTCTCATAAAGACGCCCCCTCCTCATGTTAATTGACAGGGCCAGCGGACGCGCTCGTTCTCTGCTGGCCCTGTCTGCATTCAAAATCTGGCGCCGGCGCCGTACCGGTCTTGAGTCACGCAGGTGCACTGAGGGGAGGACGCTCGCTCGGCCACTCCATCCTCAATGCGCCTGCGCCGGTGACGTCACATCTACACCCGGCACAGGCGCACTGAGGAAGGAGCGGCAGAGCGAGCGTCCTCCCCTTAGTGCGCCTGCGCTGACTCAAGACAGGTACGGCGCCGGCACCAGATTTTGAATGCAGACAGCGTTCGCTGGCCCTGTCAATTAACATGAGGAGGGGGCGTCTTTATGAGAGGAGGATGCGGCTGCTACCAGCAAGTAGCCGTCCTACTTGCTGGTAGACAGGTAATTAGCATATTATAAAAGTCCGTTTTTTGCAGTATCTACTGAACCAAAATGATTAATTACATTATGTATGGATAAATCGCAGTATAGGGATTATAAGTACCCAAAAAAAAAAAAGAGTTTAGTGGGGTGACAGAAGCCCTTTAACCCCAAGTGGTGCAATGAGTTGCTTCTCATTTCTTAAACAACCATGTTGAAAGACACATCTCGTGGAAAAGATGTTAGTCTGTTTGAGAAGGGTCAAATCATTGGCAGAGAAAACATCTAAGGAGATTGCAGAAACTACTAAAATTGGGTTAAGAACTGTCCAACGCATTATTAAAAACTGGAAGGATAGTGGGGACCCATTGTATTCGAGGAAGAAATGTGGAAAAAAATCCTGAATGATCGTGATCGCCGATCACTTAAATGTTTGGTGAAATCAAATCGAAGAAAAACAACAGTAGAACTCAGGGCTATGTTTAATAGTGAAAGTAAGAGCATTTCCACACGCACAATGCGAAGGGAACTCAAGGGATTGGAACTGGACAGCTGTGTAGCCGTAAGAAAACCACAAATCATTGAGGAAAACTAGGAAAAAAGGCTTCAATTTGCTTGGGAGCATAGCCCCTCCCATAATCGGCGCATCAGGGTAAGAAGAGAGGCAGATGAAGTGATGCCCCCATCATGCCTAGTGCCTACTGTACAAGCCTGTGGGGGCAGTGCTATGATCTGGGGTTGCTGCAGTTGGTCAGGTCTAGGTTCAGCAACAGTATGTGCTCCAGGAATGAGGTCAGCGACTACCTGAACATACTGAATGACCAGGTTATTCCATCAATGGATTTGTTCTTCCCTGATGGCATGGGCATATTCCAAGACGACAATGCCAGGATTCATCGGGCTCAAATTGTGAAAGAGTGGCTCAGGGAGCATGAGACATCATTGTCACACATGGATTGGCCACCACAGAGTCCAGACTTTAACCCCATTGAGAATCTTTTTTTTTTTTTGGTGGCGACTTTTTTTTTGGACAAGTAGTAATACACTCATAGATCTGGACTGTATAGATTATACTACCATGTCAAATACAATGAACTGATAGCTCTGGACAATATAGGTTATAACTAGAGATGAGCGAATCGAAGTTGACGAAGTGGAATTTCGATCCGAATTTCAGTAAAAATTAGATTCACACCAAAGTCGAATTTCCTTACGCTTCGTGGTAGCGAATCACATTTTTTCCTAAAATGGCTGCTGCACGTGTTAGGACATGGAGCAAAGAACTCTGGGAACGAGGGATTACCCACAATGCCATGCATGAAGCCAATCAGCAGTCAACCAGCCCCAGTGATGTCACAGCCCTATAAATAGCCTCAGCCATCTTGGATTTTGCCATTTTCCAGTGTACTTAGTGCAGGGAGAGATGTCAGCAGGCGCTAGGGACAGTGCTAGGAAAGACTTCATTGTGCTGAAAAAATGATTTAGAAGTTCAGGGAAAGATTATTCAAGGTGTAGGGAAAGGATAGGGAGGCATCATCTACACTATAAAAAGAGAACAGGGTGGAGTAGGAGAGTGTATGGCCTGGGTAATAGGAGTGATTCTTTTACACCTTGCTGCACTAATTGGGGATCCAAATTGCTGTTATACTGCTGCTTTAGGTTGTTTGCACTATATGATACATCAATAATTCCAGCAAACCTTGCTTGTTATTGCGGTGCAAGTTCTGTGTGATACAGCCATTTACAGGGTGTATTAATAGGAAAGATACTTACATCCTTTTAGCTGTTCTGCGGTGAATTTTGATTGTTATACTTTTCGGGGGGAGGGGGGGTTATTAATAGTAAAAAGAATATGTCTTAATTGCCGTTGTGCGGTAAAGTTACATTGTACTACAGTCATTTACGGGATGTATTAATAGGAAATATACCTCCATCCTAGTAACCATTCTGTGGTGAATTATTATTATTTTTTTTTTTGGGGGGGTATTAATAGGTGAAGTTACATTGTACTACAGCCATTTAAGGGGTGTATTAATAGAAAAGAAAAGTCCTTCCTATTAGCCGTTTTGTGGTGAATTTTAAATGTTATACTTTTTTGGGGGTTTTATTAATAGGAAAAAGAACACGTCTTAATTGCCATTCTGCGGTAAAGTTACATTGTACCTTCCTTTTTTGGGGTGTATTATTTTATTTTTTATTTAATTGTTTTATTATACAGTATGTCAGACAGACAGGTGACAGGCCCTTCAACAGAAACGGGTAGTGGCTAGGGATGAGCGAACCCGAACTGTATAGTTCAGGTTCGTACCGAATTTTGGGGTGTCCGTGACACGGACCCGAACCCGAACATTTTCGTAAAAGTCCGGGTTCGGTGTTCGGCGCTTTCTTGGCGCTTTTTGAAAGGCTGCAAAGCAGCCAATCAACAAGCGTCATACTACTTGCCCCAAGAGGCCATCACAGCCTTGCCTACTATTGGCATGGCTGTGATTGGCCAGTGCACCATGTGACCCAGCCTCTATATAAGCTTGGGTCACATAGCGCTGCACGTCACTCTGCTGATACAAGTGTAGGGAGAGGTTGCTGCTGCGACGTTAGGGCGAGATTAGGCAGATTAACTCCTCCAAAAGACTTCATTCTGTGATCGATCTGCAGCTGTGGATCATTGAAGTGCTAATATTGACTTGCTCACTTTTTTGAGGCTGCCCAGAGCGTTTTTAGATCACTTTTTTCTGTGGTGATCGGCGGCCATTTTGTGGTTTGTGGTGCTCCAGCACGAGCTATCACCAAGTGTATTTAACCATCGATAGTGTGGTTATTTTTTGCTATATCCTACATCAGCTGCAGGCTGAGCCTGTGTCACCGAAGTGCATTTAACCATCAATAGTCTGGTTATTTTTTTGCCATATACTACATCTGGTGCAGGCTGAGCCTGTGTCACCCAAGTGCATTTAACCATCAACAGTCTGGTTATTTTTTTGCCATATACTACATCAGGTGCAGGCTGAGCCTTTCACCCAGCGCCTAAAAAATAGACCTGACATTTCTATTCAACCAAATCTGTACTGTTTTAGCTGGTCAAGTTATTTGTAGTGACCGTAAAAGCACACTTTTTGTTCTGGGTTGAAAAACTATTCCCAAATTTGCCATTCTCAAAATAACTAGTTTCTGCTATATGAGGCCTACTTGAAATCTATCCCAAAAAGTATATCTTACATTGAAGGTGCTGATAGTGTCATTCAGAAAAATTTAACACACACGCTACCGTGCAGATACAAGTCTAATTCTGTGATTAAACCTATACCTGTCACACAGCGCAAAAAAAAACAGGCCTCACATTTCTATTCAACCAAATCTGTACTGTTTTAGCTGGTCAAGTTATTTGTAGTGACCGTAAAAGCAAATTTTTTGTTCTGGGTTGAAAAACTATTCCCAAATTTGCCATTCTCAAAATAACTAGTTTCTGCTATATGAGGCCTACTTGAAATCTATCCCAAAAAGGATATCTTACATATTAGGTGCTGATAGTGTCATTCAGAAAAACCTAACACACACGCTACCGTGCAGATAGAAGTCTAATTCTGTGATTAAACCTATACCTGTCACACAGCGCAAAAAAAAAACAGGCCTCACATTTCTATTCAACCAAATCTGTACTGTTTTAGCTGGTCAAGTTATTTGTAGTGACCGTAAAAGCACATTTTTTGTTCTGGGGTGAAAAACTATTCCCAAATTTGCCATTCTCAAAATTGTGGTGAACGGGAACAATGAGGAAAACATCTAATAAGGGACGCGGACGCGGACATGGTCGTGGTGGTGTTAGTGGACCCTCTGGTGCTGGGAGAGGACGTGGCCGTTCTGCCACAGCCACACGTCCTAGTGAACCAACTACCTCAGGTCCCAGTAGCCAGCAGAATTTACAGCGATATTTGGTGGGGCCCAATGCCGTTCTAAGGATGGTAAGACCTGAGCAGGTACAGGGATTAGTCAATTGGGTGGCCGACAGTGGATCCAGCACGTTCACATTATCTCCCACCCAGTCTTCTGCAGAAAACGCACAGATGGCGCATGAAAACCAAGCCCATCGGTCTGTCACATCACCCCCATGCATATCAGGGAAACTGTCTGAGCCTCAAGTTATGCAGCAGTCTCTTATGCTGTTTGAAGACTCTGCTGCCAGGGTTTCCCAAGGGCATCCACCTAGCCCTTCCCCAGGGGTGGAAGAGATAGAATGCACTAACGCACAACCACTTATTTTTCCTGATGATGAGGACATGGGAATACCACCTCAGCACGTCTCTGATGATGACGAAACACAGGTGCCAACTGCTGCGTCTTTCTGCAGTGTGCAGACTGAACAGGAGGTCAGGGATCAAGACTGGGTGGAAGACGATGCAGGGGACGATGAGGTCCTAGACCCCACATGGAATGAAGGTCGTGCCACTGACTTTCAGAGTTCGGAGGAAGAGGCAGTGGTGAGACCGAGCCAACAGCGTAGCAAAAGAGGGAGCAGTGGGCAAAATCAGAACACCCGCCGCCAAGAGACTCCCCCTGCTACTGACCGCCGCCATCTGGGACCGAGCACCCCAAAGGCAGCTTCAAGGAGTTCCCTGGCATGGCACTTCTTCAAACAATGTGCTGACGACAAGACCCGAGTGGTTTGCACGCTGTGCCATCAGAGCCTGAAGCGAGGCATTAACGTTCTGAACCTTAGCACAACCTGCATGACCAGGCACCTGCATGCAAAGCATGAACTGCAGTGGAGTAAACACCTTAAAAACAAGGAACTCACTCAGGCTCCCCCTGCTGCCTCTTCTGCTGCTGCCGCCGCCTCGGCCTCTTCTGCTGCTGCCGCCGCCTCGGCCTCTTCCTCCGCCTCTGGAGGAACGTTGGCACCTGCCGCCCAGCAAACATGGGATGTACCACCAACACCACCACCTGCGTCACCAAGCATCTCAACCATGTCACACGGCAGCGTTCAGCTCTCCATCTCACAAACATTTGAGAGAAAGCGTAAATTCCCACCTAGCCACCCTCGATCCCTGGCCCTGAATGCCAGCATTTCTAAACTACTGGCCTATGAAATGCTGTCATTTAGGCTGGTGGACACACACAGCTTCAAACAGCTCATGTCGCTTGCTGTCCCACAGTATGTTGTTCCCAGCCGGCACTACTTCTCCAAGAGAGCCGTGCCTTCCCTGCACAACCAAGTGTCCGATAAAATCAAGTGTGCACTGCGCAACGCCATCTGTGGCAAGGTCCACCTAATCACAGATACGTGGACCAGTAAGCACGGCCAGGGACGCTATATCTCCCTAACTGCACACTGGGTAAATGTAGTGGCGGCTGGGCCCCAGGCGGAGAGCTGTTTGGCGCACGTCCTTCCGCCGCCAATGATCGCAGGGCAACATTCTTTGCCTCCTGTCTCCTCCTCCTCCTACTCGGCTTCCTCCTCCTCTTCTTCCACCTGCTCATCCAGTCAGCCACACACCTTCACCACCAACTTCAGCACAGCCCGGGGTAAACGTCAGCAGGCCATTCTGAAACTCATATGTTTGGGGGACAGGCCCCACACCGCACAGGAGTTGTGGCGGGGTATAGAACAACAGACCGACGAGTGGTTGCTGCCGGTGAGCCTCAAGCCCGGCCTGGTGGTGTGCGATAATGGGCGAAATCTCGTTGCAGCTCTGGGACTAGCCGGTGTGACGCACATCCCTTGCCTGGCGCTTGTGCTGAATTTGGTGGTGCAGAAGTTCATTCGCAACTACCCCGACATGTCAGAGCTGCTGCATAAAGTGCGGGCCGTCTGTTCGCGCTTACGGCGTTCACACCCTGCCGCTGCTCGCCTGTCTCCGCTACAGCGTAACTTCGGCCTTCCCGCTCACCGCCTCATATGCGACGTGCCCACCAGGTGGAACTCCACCTTGCATATGCTGGACAGACTGTGCGAGCAGCAGCAGGCCATAGTGGAGTTTCAGCTGCAGCACGCACGGGTCAGTCGCAATGCGGATCAGACCCACTTCACCACCAATGACTGGGCCTCCATGCGAGACCTGTGTGCCCTGTTGCGCTGTTTCGAGTACTCCACCAACATGGCCAGTGGCGATGACGCCGTTATCAGCGTTACAATACCAATTCTATGTCTCCTTGAGAAAACACTTAGGGCGATGATGAAAGAGGAGATGGCCCAGGAGGAAGAGGAGGAAGAGGGGTCATTTTTAGCACTTTCAGGCCAGTCTCTTCAAAGTGACTCAGAGGGAGGTTTTTTGCAACACCAGAGGCCAGGTACAAATGTGGCCAGACAGGGCCCACTACTGGAGGACGAGGAGGACGAGGATGAGGAGGAGGTGGAGGAGGATGAGGATGAAGCATGTTCACAGCGGGGTGGCACCCAAAGCAGCTCGGGCCCATTACTGGTGCGTGGCTGGGGGGAAACACAGGGCGACTACATGCTGCAGTGCCTGCGCAACGACAGCAGAGTTGCCCACATTTTAACGTGTGCGGACTACTGGGTTGCCACCCTGCTGGATCCACGGTACAAAGACAAGGTGCCCACCTTACTTCCTACACTGGAGCGTGATAGGAAGATGCGCGAGTACAATCGCACGTTGGTAGACGCGCTACTGAGAGCATTCCCAAATGTCACAGGGGAACAAGTGGAAGCCCAAGGCGAAGGCAGAGGAGGAGCAAGAGGTCGCCAACGCAGCTGTGTCACGGCCAGCTCCTCTGAGGGCAGGGTTAGCATGGCAGAGATGTGGAAAAGTTTTGTCACCACGCCACAGCTAACTGCACCACCACCTGATACGGAACGTGTTAGCAGGAGGCAACATTTCACTAACATGGTGGAACAGTACCTGTGCACACCCCTCCACGTACTGACTGATGGTTTGGCCCCATTCAACTTCTGGGTCTCCAAATTGTCCACGTGGCCAGAGCTAGCCTTTTATGCCTTGGAGGTGCTGGCCTGCCCGGCGGCCAGCGTTTTGTCTGAACGTGTATTCAGCACGGCAGGGGGCGTCATTACAGACAAACGCAGCCGCCTGTCTACAGCCAATGTGGACAAGCTGACGTTCATAAAAATGAACCAGGCATGGATCCCACAGGACCTGTCCATTCCTTTGTGCAGATTAGACATTAACTACCTCCCCTTAACAATATATTATTCTACTCCAGGGCACTTCCTCATTCAATACTATTTTTAATTTCATTTTACCATTATATTGCGGGGCAACCCAAAGTTGAATGAACCTCTCCTCTGTCTGGGTGCCGGGGCCTAAATGTGTGACAGTGGCCTGTTCCAGTGGTGGGTGACGTGAAGCCTGATTCTCTGCTATGACATGAAGACAGATTCTGCGCTGACATAAGGCCAGATTCTCTGTTACGGGACCTCTCTCCTCTGTCTGGGTGCCGGGGCCTAAATGTGTGACAGTGGCCTGTTCCAGTGGTGGGTGACGTGAAGCCTGATTCTCTGCTATGACATGAAGACAGATTCTGTGCTGACATAAGGCCAGATTCTCTGTTACGGGACCTCTCTCCTCTGCCTGGGTGCCTGGGCCTAAATGTGTGACAGTGGCCTGTTCCAGTGGTGGGTGACGTGAAGCCTGATTCTCTGCTATGACATGAAGACAGATTCTGTGCTGACATAAGGCCAGATTCTCTGTTACGGGACCGCTCTCCTCTGTCTGGGTGCCGGGGCCTAAATGTGTGACAGTGGCCTGTTCCAGTGGTGGGTGACGTGAAGCCTGATTCTCTGCTATGACATGAAGACAGATTATGCGCTGACATAAGGCCATATTCTCTGTTACGGGACCGCTCTCCTCTGTCTGGGTGCCGGGGCCTAAATATGTGACAGTGGCCTCTTCCAGTGGTGGGTGACATGAAGCCTGATTCTCTGCTATGGCATGAAGAGACTGATTCTCTGCTGACATGAAGCCAGATTCTTTGCTATGGCATGAAGAGACTGATTCTCTGCTGATGTGAAGCCAGATTCTCTGCTATGGGACCTCTGTCCAATTGATATTGGGTCATTTTTATTTTTTTTATTTTTATTTTAATTAATTTCTCTATCCACATTTGTTTGCAGGGGATTTACCTACATGTTGCTGCCTTTTGCAGCCCTCTAGCTCTTTCCTGGGCTGTTTTACAGCCTTTTTAGTGCCCAAAAGTTTGGGTCCCCATTGACTTCAATGGGGTTCGGGTTCGGGACGAAGTTCGGGTCGGGTTCGGATCCCGATCCCGAACATTTCCGGGAAGTTCGGCCGAACTTCTCGAACCCGAACATCCAGGTGTTCGCTCAAATCTAGTAGTGGCCAAAATGTTTCTGTAGCAGGCAGAAGTAGCAGCAGGAGTCACAGAGAGAGGCCTGAGCTCCCAGTGTCATCCAGCAGTCGTGTCTTGACAAAGCAACCCAGGGGTGCTTAAATGGCTGACTCGGTCTTTGACTTCATCACAAGTGACATCAGACACCCCCAGCCAAGAGTTGGTGGGTTCCTCTGACACGTCAGTTAGTTGGCATGTCCCGGCAGCAGGCCCTGTGCCGCCACCTGTCCTGAACCTGCCTCTGTCTTTTTCTGTTTCCTCAGCGTGGGAAGTATTATATGCCGTAGGCTCAGCTCCACTTTTCAGCAAGGACGAGCTACTAGAGGACAGTCAGCAGCTACTGCCTAGCCAAGATCTGGAGGAGACATCCGCCACTTCCTCTGGTAAGCGGGCAAGTAGTGATGATGAGAGTCACGTGGGAGCAGATATTGGAAGCGGTCAGGCTCCAGGCCTTGAGATTGTTGAGGGAAACATCAGTGATATGCAGACAGTAGCGGATGATGATGATGTAGCTGATTGCACTTAGGAGCTGGGTGAAGAAGGGGCTTCATCATCATCATCATCAGAAGAGGGTGGCAGCTTGCCCGTGGTAGCGTGGCTGTGAATCAGCAGGTTGGCAGCAGTGGGAGGTTGGGAGCCAAATGTGCCCGGGGTAGACCACCTGCTTCACAGAAGCCTACCTGCCCAGAAAGTAGCAGTGCAAGGGTTCACGGAGGCAGCAGTAGCAGGCAGTCAGCATGACCTGTTGGGCGGAAAATGGCATACTCGGCGGTATGGCAATTTTTTTGTTAAGCCGCCGGAGGAGGTGAACATAGCCATTTGCCGAATTTGTGGTCAGAAGGTGAAGCATGGCCAGGGTGCCAATGTTGGCACCACAGCCTTGTGCCAACACATGCAGCGTTACCATAAAGTGGCCTGGAAGTACTGTGGCTCCGATGTTGTGGTCCAGCCTGCGGCAGCAACGCTGCTTCTCCCAGTGGCATGCACCCAATTTCATGCAGTCAAGGCGCCACCATTTAAGCTCCATCACAGGGAGCTGTCTGTCCTTCCCATGATCTGCTGGTCCTGATGCTCCTGCTACTCGTCCTCCTTCTCCTCATCAGTCATTCCGTCAGCAGTCGATCACCGAAGTGGATGCTAAGAGGCAACAGTATGCGTGCACTCATCCAAAGGCGTAGAAGCTGAATGTGCTCCTGGCCAAGTTACTGGTGCTGCAGTCCCTCCCTTTCCAAGTGGTGGACTCTGCACCTTTCAGAGAACTGATGGCTTGTGCCAAGCAGAGATGGAGAGTCCCAAGCCATCATTTCTTTGCCAAAAAGGCAGTACCAGCCCTGCACGCATATGTAGAACAGAATGTGGGCCAGTCCTTGAGCCTGTAGGTGTCTGCCAAAGAGCACGGCAGCGTCGATGTGTGGAGCTGTAACTATGGTCAAGGGCAATATATGTCCTTTACGGCCCACTGGGTAAATGTGGTTCCTGCACAGCCACACCAGCAACTTGGCCAGGTGAAGCTGCTTCCGCCTCCACGTTCTCACGCCGTTGGTCCTACGACAATGTCCGCCTCAGCCTTCTCATCCTCCACTGTGTCCTCAGCCTCCACTGCAGGGACAAGTCACAGTGCCCCTCCAGCATACCACATGTGCAGAGCACGGCGGTGTCATGCTGTTCTGCACCTAGTTTCCCTGGGCGAATGGAGTCACACAGGGAAGGAACTGCTCATCGTCCTTCATCAAGAAATCGAATCCTTGCGAATCCTGGCTTTCTCCTCGACAACTCAAAATCAGTCCATGGTGACCAACAACGGGAAGAAAATTGTGTTGGCGCTGCGTCAAGTAATGGTGCACGTGTTCAATCTGGTTGTAAAGCGATTCCTGAAGTCTTTATGTAGTATACGGGAGTTGTAATACCCGTTACTACCAAAGGTCACTTGGTGTGCTGTCGTCCCTCCTAATTATGGGGAGTTGTTGTATGTCAGTTTTATAAAATGTAATGTAATGTGTGTATTTCCCTGTTACTGAAACTTGCATGTACAGGCCTGCTAGAGGTGTTATTACAGCTTCTGGTCCATAGAGGGAGCTAGGGAGCCCTAGTTTATAAAAGGCCCAGACAGGGAAGTGCAAGGCAGACGGAGTCTAGTGTCTGTAATCTACAGTTGGAGTTTAGACAATGTCTGAGACAAGTCCAGGCCTGAAGCCTGCTGTTCAGGAGAAGATTCCCTCCTGAATTCCCATATGCAGAAGCAGGAACATCTTAGCCTAAGGGCCTGAGGAACCATTCAGAAGCTAGGAGAGACTGAGGCAAAGATCAGAGGAGCCAGAGGTATTGAGAGAAACAGAGGAGGTACTTATTTAAGCCATAATCAAGGATATAAAGCCAGACTTAGGTTAATGGGCCTTGGTGAAGAATTGCTACATTCCAGGATCAGACAGAGTTAGAGTGCAAGCTCCTTTGCTGCAAATCCTGTGTTTAACACTCTGTAATTACCCTGCTGTACTGAATTGCCTGCATCGACCGAATTGCAAAATCGACTGTATGCTGAGGAACTGCGTTTCCAATATTGTCTCTGCCTGCAAACTACTAAAGTTGGAGTTCTGTTTTAACACCACGTTTCCTCAAATTATTCCTGCATCCGCAAACGGCGTGCCACCGTTTACTTGGCACTGGCGTCACGAACTATTCCTACCTATACCTGCCCTTGCAGAGAGTCAGCTGTACCAGGTTAGTGTATATTGCACTACTACACCCAGAAACACCTACTACGCACAACTTGAGTACACTGCATTTACCCCGTCTACAAGACATCCTGAAAATGGCCAGGAAACTTTTCATGCACTTCAGCAACTCATACACCGCAAAGCACACCCTCCTTGAGCTGCAGCGGCAGAACGGCATTCCTCAACATAGGCTAATATGTGACATTCGAGCACAAGCAATGCGTAGAGAAATGGCTGGTTTTTCTACACAGGTGACAGGGGAGGAGGAGCAGGAGCAGCCGGATGAGCTACAGGGTGATGAGGAAGACAAGGCAGATGACCCAGACACACCGTGGCAGTATGCAGTGGAGATGGAGGCAGCGAGTTCCTCCGAGTCACGTGCGCAAATGGCCCAAAGCATGCTCAGTTGCTTGCGTAGTGACAGCTGAATTGTCATCATTCGGCAGAGGGATTACTACTGGCTCTCCACAATGTTAGACCCTCACTACCGGTACAAAATGGGGGCCTATTTTCCACCTGGTGACAGGGAGGACAAACTGAACTACTATCGAGACATCTTATGTAGTCAATTTGCCGCTGCCTATGTGCGCCATCACCCATCCTCACGCAGGTATGACCGGGGGGCCCTCTGCACTCACATTCCACTGCCATGGCTGCTGGGGGGTTGGGGGGGCAGGAGCAGTACCAGCTCCATCAGCAGCAACTTATTTCTAGAGTTACTGATGAGCAGTTTTCTTCACCCGCCTACTGAAGAAACTACTCACCAGCAGCAGCAGCTAGACATAGAGCAGAACCTGAACCAGCAGGTTGTGGCATACTTGGGAGTGCACCCTGCCATCCCACATGGAAGATCCCTTGGACTACTGGGCAGCCAAACTCGATTTGTGGCCGCAACTGACACAAGCTTTCCTTCCCTGGCATCAGAGCATGTGTTTAGTGCGGCAGGGGCCATAGTTATCCCAAGGAGAACTTGCCTGTCTGACCAAAATGTGGAGAAACTGACCTTTGTGAAGATGAATCAGGCGTGGATCAGCCAGGATTTTCAGACACCAGTGCATGATGCATCAGACTAGCTCATCCACCTAAACTTTGTCAAAAGAGACCTGTTTCTTCTGGCTATCTGCTTCAGCTACTATTCTGATGCTGCCACCCGCCTGATGCCACACCTGCTGCCAGGTGCTCCTACAGCCACCCACCATCTTCAGCTGGTACTGGTATTGCCCCCCACATACCCTCTCTGTCAGTTGGCCATTCTGTGGTCTCCTCATGTTGCTGCCACTTCACCACTATGTCACTGGGCCACTCTGTCGTCTCCTCATGCTGCTGCCACCATCCACACTCCATGACTGGGCCACTATTTGCCTTTTTGGCCTGGTTGACATCATAATTTATTTGACCCTTCTTCTGATCTGTCTGAAGGAAGAAAAAATGAGATGCACAGCGGATCTTGTCTATGTAGCAGCTTTAAGGCCTGTATGAAATAGTCCCTATTTTACATCAGAATTTGCTTATGATTTGGTAGCCAAAAGCATGAATGGGTATAAAACACAGAAAACATGCAAAGATTCCATTCACGTGTCATCTCTGTTTTGGATCCACTCCTTTTTTTTGGGCTTTAGCAATACTGATGGATAACTGACCAAATGCTGACTTAGTTAAGGTGGATGCTCAATAGACAGGATCCGTTTTTTGGGGGTTATTGTTCTGACGGATCAGAGGAAGGGCAAATTAATCAGTGACGTCAACACAAACTTATTGTTGACACCCTCTCCACTCTGTCGGGGGATCTACTCGTATAAGTGTTTAATAGAACAGGTTCTGTACACATCTATGGGGAATCAGCTGCCAATGGTGTTAAAGGGGTGCGCTCTTTCATGCTACAGTAGGATCTTGGGCCTCTGCACGGTTCTATATACCTGGTGCTATCATTGACCTGTAAGACTGAGTTCATACTTGAGTTATTTGGTCAGTTTTGGCCACATGACGTGTGCAGTGATTCTAAGAGCAACCCCTGTCAAGTGCGTGTCATACTGACGCACAGTATTGTTTTACTACCACTGCAGACTCCCTATGTGTGTTACTGCAAGGCACAGTGTTCTACACCACTATACAGGTACAGTGTTCTACACCACTATACAGGCACAGTGTTCTACACCGCTATACAGGCTCTCTGCAGCCAGGAAATAGCTGGGTTTTTTACGCGACTCACCACAAATAAATTTTGATCGAATCAAATCTTTTTGGAAAATTCGGCAAACCGACCGAATCAAATTTTTTTGAAATTTGCTCATCTCTAGTTATAATACATCAAATAATGTAATAAAGTCATAGGACTGGACCATAAATGTTATAAGACAGTGAATATTATAATTAGAGATAAGTGAATTTTTAAAAAATTCGATTCGCAGGTTCGCCAAATTTTTTAGGAAAAATTTGGTTTGATTTGAATATATTCTCGGCGAATCGCGTTAAAAAACTGCTATTTTCTGGCTGCAGAGAGCCCTTATAGTGGTGTAGAACACTGTGCCTGTATAGTGGTGTAGAACACTGTGCCTGTATAGCGGCGTAGAACACTGTGCCCTTATAGTGGTGTAGAACACTGTGCCTGTATAGTGGTGTAGAACACTGTGCCTGTATAGCGGTGTAGAACACTGTGCCTGTATAGTGGTGTAGAGCACTGTGCCTGTATAGCGGTGTAGAACACTGTGCCTGTATAGCGGTGTAGAACACTGTGCCTGTATAGCGGTGTAGAACACTGTGCCTGTATTGCGGTGTAGAACACTGTGCCTGTATAGCGGTGTAGAACACTGTGCCTGTATAGCGGTGTAGAACACTGTGCCTGTATAGCGGTGTAGAACACTGTGCCTGTATAGCGGTGTAGAACACTGTGCCTGTATAGCGGTGTAGAACACTGTGCCTGTATAGCGGTGTAGAACACTGTGCCTGTATAGCGGTGTAGAACACTGTGCCTGTATAGCGGTGTAGAACACTGTGCCTGTATAGCGGTGTAGAACACTGTGCCTGTATAGCGGTGTAGAACACTGTGCCTGTATAGCGGTGTAGAACACTGTGCCTGTATAGCGGTGTAGAACACTGTGCCTGTATAGCGGTGTAGAACACTGTGCCTGTATAGAGGTGTAGAACACTGTGCCTGTATAGTGGTGTAGAACACTGTGCCTGTATAGTGGTGTAGAACACTGTGCCTGTATAGTGGTGTAGAACACTGTGCCTGTATAGTGGTGTAGAACACTGTGCCTGTATAGTGGTGTAGAACACTGTGCCTGTATAGCGGTGTAGAACACTGTGCCTGTATAGTGGTGTAGAACACTGTGCCTGTATAGTGGTGTAGAACACTGTGCCTGTATAGTGGTGTAGAACACTGTGCCTGTATAGTGGTGTAGAACACTGTGCCTGTATAGCGGTGTAGAACACTGTGCCTGTATAGTGGTGTAGAACACTGTGCCTGTATAGTGGTGTAGAACACTGTGCCTTTATAGTGGTGTAGAACACTGTGCCTGTATAGTGGTGTAGAACACTGTGCCTGTATAGTGGTGTAGAACACTGTGCCTGTATAGTAGTGTAGAACACTGTGCCTTTATAGTGGTGTAGAACACTGTGCCTGTATAGTGGTGTAGAACACTGTGCCTTTATAGTGGTGTAGAACACTGTGCCTGTATAGCGGTGTAGAGCACTGTGCCTGTATAGTGGTGTAGAACACTGTGCCTTGCAGTAACACACATAGGGAGTCTGCTGTAGTAGTGAAATAATACTGTGAGTCCGTATGACATGCAGATGACAGGCGTCGCTCTTAGAATCACTGCACACTTCACTTATTAGGGCAGTCACGGGGCCAAAACTGATCAAATAACTCAAGTATGAACTAAGCCTTACAGGTCGATGTTAGCACCAAGGAGAAGCGCACTTCTTTTACACCGTCGTCAGCTGATTCCACATAGATGTCTACAGAACCTGTTCTATTAAACACTTATACGAGTAGACCCCCCGACAGAGTGGAGAGGTGTCAGCAGTAAGTCTGTGTTGACGTCACTGATTATTTTGCCCTTCTTCTGATCCCTCAGAACAATAACCCACAAAAAACAGATCCTGTCTGTGGAGCATATGCCTTCACTCGGTCAGCATTTGCTCAATAATCCATCAGTATTGCTAATGCCAAAAAAAGCAGGAGTGGATCCAAAACAGAGATGACACGTGAATGGAATATTTGAATGTCTTCTGTTTTTTGTACCCACTCCTGCTTTTGGCCTAATGGACACGGCCGTTGTTTTGGTCCGCATCCGAGACGCAGTTTTTGCAGCTCGGGTGCGGACCCATTGACTTCAATGGGTGCCACAAAATATGTGGACAGCACTCCGTGTGCTGTCTGCATCTGTTGCTCCGTTCCGTAGCCCTGCAAAAAAAAAATAACATGTCCTATTCTTGTCCGTTTTGCGGACAAGAATAGGCATTTCTACAATGGGCTTCCGGTCATGTGCATGAGGCCTTTGGCTACCAAATCATAAGCCAATTCTGTTGGGACCATACAGGCCTTACAGCCGCTAAACAGACAGGATCCGTTGTGCGTCTCATTTTTCCTTCCTTCTGACAGATCAGAAAAAAGGTCAAATAAATGATGATGTCAGCCAGGCCGAAAGGCAAAAGGGTGGCCCAGTCATAAAGTGGGGAGGGTGTGAACAGCATGAGAAGTCCACAGAGTGGCCCTATGTGGTGGAGGTGACATAGAGTCTGGAGGTGGCAGCAGAATGAGGACACCACAGAGCGGCACAATGACAGATTCTGGATGTGGAAGTAGCATGGAGGAGACCACAGAGCGGCACAATGACAGAGTCTGGAGGTGGCAGCAGAATGAGGAGACCACAGAGCGGCACAATGACAGATTCTGGATGTGGAAGTAGCATGGAGGAGACCACTGAGCGGCACAATGACAGAGTCTGGAGGTAGCAGTAGCATGAGGAGACCACAGAGCGGCACAATGACAGATTCTGGATGTGGAAGTAGCATGGAGGAGACCACTGAGCGGCACAATGACAGAGTCTGGATGTGGAAGTAGCATGGAGGAGACCACTGAGCGGCACAATGACAGAGTCTGGATGTGGAAGTAGCATGGAGGAGACCACTGAGCGGCACAATGACAGAGTCTGGATGTGGAAGTAGCATGGAGGAGACCACTGAGCGGCACAATGACAGAGTCTGGAGGTAGCAGTAGCATGAGGAGACCACAGAGCGGCACAATGACAGATTCTGGATGTGGAAGTAGCATGGAGGAGACCACTGAGTGGCACAATGACAGAGTCTGGAGGTAGCAGTAGCATGAGGAGACCACAGAGCGGCACAATGACAGATTCTGGATGTGGAAGTAGCATGGAGGAGACCACTGAGCGGCACAATGACAGAGTCTGGATGTGGAAGTAGCATGGAGGAGACCACTGAGCGGCACAATGACAGAGTCTGGAGGTAGCAGTAGCATGAGGAGACCACTGAGCGGCACAATGACAGAGTCTGGATGTGGAAGTAGCATGGAGGAGACCACTGAGCGGCACAATGACAGAGTCTGGATGTGGAAGTAGCATGGAGGAGACCACTGAGCGGCACAATGACAGAGTCTGGAGGTGGCAGTAGCATGAGGAGACCACAGAGCGGCACAATGACAGATTCTGGATGTGGAAGTAGCATGGAGGAGACCACTGAGCGGCACAATGACAGAGTCTGGATGTGGAAGTAGCATGGAGGAGACCACTGAGCGGCACAATGACAGAGTCTGGAGGTAGCAGTAGCATGGAGGAGACCACTGAGCGGCACAATGACAGAGTCTGGAGGTGGCAGCAGAATGAGGAGACCACAGAGCGGCACAATGACAGATTCTGGATGTGGAAGTAGCATGGAGGAGACCACTGAGCGGCACAATGACAGAGTCTGGAGGTGGCAGCAGAATGAGGACACCACAGAGCGGCACAATGACAGAGTCTGGAGGTAGCAGTAGCATGGAGGAGACCACTGAGCAGCACAATGACAGATTCTGGATGTGGAAGTAGCATGGAGGAGACCACTGAGCGGCACAATGACAGAGTCTGGATGTGGAAGTAGCATGGAGGAGACCACTGAGCGGCACAATGACAGATTCTGGATGTGGCAGTAGCATGAGGAGACCACAGAGCGGCACAATGACAGAGTCTGGAGGTAGCAGTAGCATGAGGAGACCACAGAGCGGCACAATGACAGATTCTGGATGTGGAAGTAGCATCGATAAGAAAGTGGTAAATACAACCTTTATTAAATGTAAAATATTACAATACAATACATAGATGATTATTTAAGACAGCAGCCATAACAAAATGGAGGACACAAAACCAAGGAGGAGGCTGAGGGGTCAGCCCATGAGGGACACTGCGAACAGTATGAACAGAGCAGGCATCCACATTCACCTGTCCGTAAGGTGCATAAGCTCCCGGACAAAACCAAGGAATAAAGAAAAAGCACAAGTGACATGTGGAGAAACATAAAAGTAGTAAATACCCGCCGCGTGCTGGCTCCTCAGCCGCCGCCTCCCAACGCCGTTTCGCCAGACACGCTGGCTTCTTCCGGGGATGGTGTGTAGGTGGTACTATGGTCTTTTTATAGTGATCTTAATAAGAGGATAAGAGATTGGTGTGCTAAAGGAACACCCACAATGGGCGGACCAATAGACCATGTCGCCAGAAAATCACTCGTAAATAGTTAAGATATACTGTTCAATCAGATATGCAATCAAGATACAAATAGAATAAAACTCAATAGTTAATAGTCTATGGTATAAAAATGAAGGCACACTACAAGAACACTGCAAAACTTGTGCAAAAACAGCATATGAGTTCAGAGTACAAGGACCTTCTGACAGAAGGTAGTGGGTATGGCCAGGCCCCACATGACACAGATCATGTGAGGAGGCTTGTAGTTTCATATTGGTAGAACCTTATGACACACGTTTTTGTGGGCGTGGCCAAACCTCACATGACATGGTTTGCAGGCGTCGCCAAGCCTCGCATGCAATGTTTGTATGACCAACTAAGCCTCCGCGTCACATGATCTGTGGGCGTAACCAAACCTCACATGACATAGTTTGTGGGAACAACTGAGTCCGACATGATCTAATTGATCACTACGAACAGCAGTGATCGCATGTAAATAGAGCAACTGAATAAATGCCGAACCCGGTATATACCACAGACGTAGCTACACAGCGTATAATTAGGAAGAGACTCACACTATCCATGCCCCACATTGTGAGAATGAGTGTATAATATCTTACACAAGTCTAAATCATGATCATATGTGAAAAATATATAAATGTGTAGAGAATTGACAATAATACACACAACATAAATGAGTGAGCAGATATATAAAAGCATAATACATGGGATATATACACAAGGTTATAGTGATATCATGATAATGCCCTGACAAAAAGTATCAGAGTAATTGATAAAAAGTGCCTAGAATACATGAATATACAGTCAGGTCCATAAATATTGGGACATTGACACAATCCTAACATTTTTTGCTCTATACACCACCACAATGGATTTGAAATGAAACGAACAAGATGTGCTTTACCTGCAGACTGTCAGCTGTAATCTGAGGTATTTACATCCAAATCAGGTGAACGGTGCAGGAATTACAGCAGTTTGCATATGTGCCTCCCACTTGTTCAGGGACCAAAAGTAATGGGACAATTGGCTTCTCAGCTGTTCCATGGCCAGGTGTGTGTTATTCCCTCATTATCCCAATTACAATGAGCAGATAAAAGGTCCAGAGGTCATTTCCAGTCTGCTATTTGCATTTGGAATCTGTTGCTGTCAACTCTCAAGATGAGATCCAAAGAGCTGTCACTATCAGTGAAGCAAGCCATCATTAGGCTGAAAAAACAAAACAAACCCATCAGAGAGATAGCAAAAACATTAGGCGTGGCCAAAACAACTGTTTGGAACATTCTTAAAAAGGAGGAACACATCGGGGAGCTCAGCAACACCAAAAGACCCAGAAGACCATGGAAAACAACTGTGGTGGATGACCGAAGAATTCTTTCCCTGGTGAAGAAAACGCCCTTCACAACAGTTGGCCAGATCAAGAACACTCTCCAGGAGGTAGGTGTATGTGTGTCAAAGTCAACAATCAAGAGAAGACTTTACCAGAGTGAATACAGAGGGTTCACCACAAGATGTAAACCGTTGGTGAGCCTCAAAAACCGGAAGGCAAGATTAGAGTTTGCCAAACGATATCTAAAAAAGCCTTCACAGTTCTGGAACAACATCCTATGGACAGATGAGACCAAGATCAACTTGTACCAGAGTGATGGGAAGAGAAGAGTATGGAGAAGGAAAGGAACTGCTCATGATCCTAAGCATACCACCTCATCAGTGAAGCATGGTGGTGGTAGTGTCATGGCGTGGGCATGTATCCCTGCCAATGGAACTGGTTCTCTTGTATTTATTGATGATGTGACTGCTGACAAAAAGCAGCAGGATGAATTCTGAAATGTTTCAGGCAATATTATCTGCTCATATTCAGCCAAATGCTTCAGAACTCATTGGACGGCGCTTCACAGTGCAGATGGACAATGACCCAAAGCATACTGCAAAAGCAACCAAAGAGTTTTTTAAGGGAAATAAGTGGAATGTTCTGCAATGGCCGAGTCAATCACCGGACCTGAATCCGATTGAGCATTTCACTTGCTGAAGACAAAACTGAAGGGAAAATGCCCCAAGAACAAGCATGAACTGAAGACAGTTGCAGTAGAGGCCTGGCAGAGCGTCACCAGGGATGAAACCCAGCGTCTGGTGATGTCTATGCGTTCCAGACTTCAGGCTGTAATTGACTGCAAAGGATTTGCAACCAAGTATTAAAAAGTGAAAGTTTGATTTATGATTATTATTCTGTCCCATTACTTTTGGTCCCTTAACAAGTGGGAGGCACATATGCAAACTGTTGTAATTCCTGCACCGTTCACCTGATTTGGATGTAAATACCCTCATATTAAAGCTGACAGTCTGCAGGTAAAGCCCATCTTGTTTGTTTCATTTCAAATCCATTGTGTTGGTGTATAGAGCCAAAAATGTTAGAATTGTGTCGATGTCCCAATATTTATGGACCTGACTGTACATGTTAATAAATATGTTAATAAGTAAATACTCAATGGTACTCATTTTGTCGGCCTCGGAAAGATGAGTGAACCCCGCCGGGATCGAACCTGCGACCCTGCAGACTCAGGTGAACACAGATTGCTGCAACGGAGAACGCTGAACAAATTGCTTTTGTACCGAAATACATCAGTAAAGATTTCACCCCAAATATTACTGCAGCGCTGAACGCTGAATAAATTGCTTATCTACCAAAATATGTCAGTAAAGATTTCACCCCAAATATTACTGCAGCGCTGGATGCTAAATAAATTGCTTATCTACCAAAATACATCAGTAAAGATTTCACCCCAAATATTACTGCAGCTCAGAACGCTGAATAAATTGCTTTTGTACCGAAATACGTCAGTAAAAATTTCACCCCAAATATTACTGCAGCACTGAATGCTGAATAAATTGCTTTTGTGCCGAAATAAGTCAGTAAAGATTTCACCACAAATATTACTGCAGCGCAGAACGCTGACTAAATTTTGTTTTGCTACCAAAATACATAACTAAAGATTTTACAACATATAACTGCAACAGTGAACGCTGAATATATATTGTTTTTCTACCAAAATACGTCACTAAAGATTTTACCCAAATATTACTGTAGTGCTTAACGCTGAATAAATTGCTTATCTACCAAAATACGTCAGTAAAGATTTCATCTCAAATATTAGTACCGCGCTGAACACTGAATAAATAGCTTTTGTACCGAAATATGTCAGTGAAGATTTCACCACAAATATTACTGCAGCGCAGAATGCTGAATAGATTTTATTTTTCTAACAAAATACGTCACTAAAGATTTTAACACATATCACTGCAACAGTGAATGCTGAATATATTTTGTTTTTCTAAGGAAATACGCCACTAAACGTTTTTAGCGCAAATAACAGCAAAGGTTAACTGCATATATATTTCTCTTGTAGTACTGAAATACGACAATAAACGCTTTCAGCACAAATAACTGCTAAAGTGAACTGCATCTATATTTCTCTTTTTGTACTGAAATAGGCCAATCAATGCTATCACCACATATAACTGCAGAAGTGAACTGCGTATTTATTTCTCTTTTTGCACAGAAATAGGCCAGTTAACGGTTTCAGCGCAAATAACAGGAAAAGTGAACTGCGTCTATATTTCTCTTTTTGTACTGAAATAGGCCAATAAACGCTTTCACCAGATATAACTGCAGAAGAGTTTTTTAAGGGAAAGAAGTGGAATGTTATGCAATGGCCAAGTCAATCACCGGACCTGAATCCGATTGAGCATGCATTTCACTTGCTGAAGACAAAACTGAAGGGAAAATGCTCCAAGAACAAGCAGGAACTGAAGACAGTTGCAGTAGAGGCCTGGCAGAGCATCACCAGGGATGAGACCCAGCGTCTGGTGATGTCTATGCGTTCCAGACTTCAGGCTGTAATTGACTGCAAAGGATTTGCAACCAAGTATTAAAAAGTGAAAGTTTGATTTATGATTATTATTCTGTCCCATTACTTTTGGTCCCTTAACAAGTGGGAGCCACATATGCAAACTGTTGTAATTCCTACACCGTTCACCTGATTTGGATGTAAATACCCTCAAATTAAAGCTGACTGTCTGCAGGTAAAGCACATTCTTGTTTGTTTAATTTCAAATCCATTGTGGTGGTGTATAGAGCCAAACATGTTAGAATTGTGTCGATGTCCCAATATTTATGGACCTGACTGTATATGTTAATAAATATGTTAATAAGTAAATACTCAATGGTACTCATTTTGCCGGCCTCGGAAAGATGAGTGAACCCCGCCGGGATCGAACCTGCGACCCTGCAGACTCAGGTGAACACAGATTGCTGCAACGGAGAACGCTGAACAAATTGCTTTTGTACCGAAATACATCAGTAAAGATTTCACCTCAAATATTTCTCTTTTTGCACAGAAATAGGCCAGTTAACGGTTTCAGCGCAAATAACAGGAAAAGTGAACTGCGTCTATATTTCTCTTTTTGTACTGAAATAGGCCAATAAACGCTTTCACCAGATATAACTGCAGAAGTGAACTGCGTATATATTTCTCTTTTTGCACAGAAATAGGGCGGTAAACGCTTTTAGTGAATATTTGTCACAGCCACTATCTCTGGCTGTGACCTTCCTTCCTTGCTCGTTCGGCGCTCCTCGCTGAAGTTTCGTTTCTGTGTTATTTGTGGTTCTGTATGGGTTAACTCCCCTGTGTTCCTATTAGGAGTTAATCCTCTCTGTCTGCTCCATGGGTGTGGCCTCTCTGCTGCACCCATGGAACCTGTATATAAGGCTGAGGTTTCCTCAGTTCTGGGTCAGCTCTCCTGGTGTGTGTTGTCTTGTCCTGCTCCTTGTTTGTACTCACTCTCCCATGCTGCTGACCCATGGGATCCGTGTCTGCCTGTGCTCTGTGGGTTTCCTACTTGTTCATTCCCGTCCTCTTTGAAGTCCTCTTTCCTGTGTTTCTGTTATCTGTTCTGCCAGTTATGTTTTAGTTACCTTGTGTGTATTCATGTCTCTGTTCAGCAAGCCCTTGCTGCACCTTTCTTTGCAGCAGAGTGCCATGGGTAAGGCCATGCAGTTTACTACTGGTGGAGCAAGTCCTTCTCTGCTCATTGTCACTCCTGTTTCCTTGCTATGTATTCCTGCTTGTGTTATTAGTTGCCCTGTTTGTATTTGCCTGTCTATGTTTTGTTTGCCTATGTGCCGTCGGTACCTTCTGGTACCTGTTGTCCATTTGCTCCTGTTGTCACTGTCTAGTTCACGCTCCAGAGTGGACCCTGGCAACCTCCTGCGGCAAAGCCTAACCCTACCATCTGCGGCCCTAGTGAATACCAGGAGTTGCTTAGTCACGCCCCTCTGGAGTATTACTAGACAGTGGCGCAGTGGGGGTTTTCTCCCACTGTGCTGACGGTACATAGAGCTCATGTTTTGTCTGTGCTGCCTTCCCTGGTTTTTGTTTGTGCAATAAACTCTTGTGTGTCTGTACCTGATTTCCATTTGTTTATTGCTTGATGACACAGAGGTCTTTCGCGGGACCTCCAACTCATGACAATATTACTGCAAAAGTGAACTGCGTCTATATTTCTCTTTTTGTACTGAAATAGGCCAATAAATGCTTTCACCAGATATAACTGCAGAAGTGAAATACGTCTATATTTCTCTTTTTGCACAGAAATAGGCCAGTTAATGCTTTTAGTGAAAATTACTGCAAAAGTGAACTGCTTATATATTTCTCTTGTAGTACTGAAATACGACACTAAACGCTTTCAGCACATATAACTGCAGAAGTGAAGTGCTTGTATATATTTTTTCCTGTACTGAAATAGGCCACTAAACGCTTTCGCCACAAATAACTGGAACAGAGAAGTGCGTGTATATTTTTATTTTTGCACTAAAATAGGCCACTAAAGGCTTTTCAACATAGCACTTGCACCCTAATAACAAGAACAAATTGCTGGAAGGACAGAGCTGTATAATGGCTTGTAAATCGCTTTTCTAGCACTGTCCCTAGCGCCTTCTGACGTCTCTCCCTGCACTAAGATTCTGTGAAATGATTCCTCCCTTTTCTTTTCTCTGCACTTATAAATCATTTTTTTAGTTTTTCTTTTGACAATGAGGTTTTTCCAATTGCTCTCGCCGTGTCACGTCTGTCTATGTGGGTGTAATTACTATGTGGGGGCAGTGTGGGGGAAATTAATATATGGGGGCAATGTGGGCGGAATTAACATATGGGGCAATGTGGGGGAAATTACTATATGGGGCAGTGTGGGGGGAATTACTATATGGGGGCAATGTGGGCGAAATTGCTATATGGGGTAGTGTGGGGGAAATTACTATATGGGGTGGGGGGGAATTACTATATTGGGACTGTGAGAGAAATTACTATATGGGGCAATGTGGGGGAAAATACTATATGGGGCAATGTGTGGGGAAATACTATATGGGGCAATGTGTGGGAAAATACTATATGGGGCAATGTGTGGGAAAATACTATATGGGGCAATGTGTGGGAAAATACTATATGGGGCAATGTGGGGGAAAATACTAAATGGGGCAATGTGGGGGAAAATACTAAATGGGGCAATGTGGGGGAAAATACTAAATAGGGCAATGTGGGGGAAAATACTAAATAGGGCAATGTGGGGGAAAATACTAAATGGGGCAATGTGGGGGAAATACTAAATAGGGCAATGTGGGGAAAAATACTATATGGGGGCAATGTGGGGGAAATTACTATATGGGGAAGTGTGGGGGAAATTACTACATGGGGAAGTGTGGGGGGAAATTACTATATGGGGCAGTGTGGGAGAAATTACTATATGGGGGCAGTGTGGGGGAAATTATTATATGGGGCAGTGTGGGGGAAATTACTATGTGGTGTGGGAGACGTTGCTATTGGGGAGGCACTGTAGGGGCCTTTCTATTACAGGACATATTAGGGGACATTATTTTTGGGGACACTATTCAGGCATTATTACCTGGAGCACAATATAGGATGTTATTAATACTGGGGGCACTCTATGGGACATTATAATTGCTGTAGACACTATAGGGATCTTTGGAATAGTTTATTAAATTGGCGTAAAATAGAACTGGCTTAGTTACTCATAGCAACCAATCAGATCTCACCTTTCATTTTTGACAGCTCCTTTGAAGCCAGTTTTGCTTTACACCAGTTTGATAAATGACCCACTATGTCTACTGGGGTCACTCATTTTTCAGCAGTATAGTACATGGGACATTGGTAAGCACAATGGGCACAGTATTGGGAGTGGCAGCAGGATGACAGTGTGGGGACACCAGGGTGGGCAGTTTGATGAGATATCTAACATGTCTGTGTAACAAACTCTGTCAAGACGAGATGCGGCTGAAAGAATTAGTCATGGTGGTCTGGGTCAGACGCAGGAGAAGAGGAAAGAGAAGGTCTACATGACAGGAGATGTCCCTGGATGTAAGAGGTATGTGGTGCTGTATTCTCCTCCAAGTCTTTTTTATCATAATCATATGTATTTTAAATTTGGCAAATTTTTAACAGCCCAGATAACAGTGATAACTTTCTGTGTACAGATAACGTAGTAGATGTTCCCTGCAGTCCTATGTAACACCCCACATAACACAATAATTCACTGTGTTATGTGGGGTGTTACATAGGACTGCAGGGAACATCTATGACATCTGTACTCAGAGAGTTATGAGATGGTGGGGGTCCGACTCCTGGCACCCCGGCCAATCAGCTGTTTGAGGAGATCGCAATGTCCCAGTGGATGCCGCAGCCTCTTTGCTCCTTACCAAGCACAGCTCTGTCCATTTGATAGCACTGCGCTTGGTATTGCAGCTCAGACCCAATCACTCAGATGGGACAGAACTGCACCTAGACCGCGTGAACGATGAATATGATGTCATATGGCCTTGGAAGAGATTGTGGTGCTTACGAAGCACCGCAGCCTCTTCATACAGAGTTTTATTTTAACTAAAATGGAGGGAGGGGCACGAGTTGGGTAGACAGCCCCGGGCCCATCATGCACTTAATCCGCCCCTGCTCAGAACGCTGGAAAATGTCTGAATCTAAGATGGCTGCTGTATTTTTAGGGCTGTGACATCACAGGGCTGGCTGCTGATTGGCTGCATGCATGTCAGTCAGGGTGATCCCGCCTTCCCAGACTTCCTTTCTCCATGTCCTCACACGTGCAGCAGCCATTTTAGGAAAAATGCGATTCGTTATTACAAAGCGCGAGGAAATTCGCATTCGTATCGAATCAAATTTTTCCTGAAATTTGGATCGAATTCCACTTAGTCAGCTTCGATTCGCTCATCTCTATTTATAATAAATTTATGGGTCTGCACAATACAGTTATAATCTAGTGATTACTATAATAATCTCACAGGCAGGGCTGATTCTAGCTTCTCTGCTGCCTGAGGTGAAAATTTTAATGTCGGCCCCTGTATCAAATTTCAATCCATGACCCCCCCCCCCCCCAGCCCTACTGCCTGCTAAAGACATATAGTATTTAGATGGACATTACATACAGTGCTGCTAAACATAGAGGTGGATACAGCACCAGATACGTATTACATTCTGAAATGTCTCCTCTGATGTAGATGTTCTATTTCCTTATATAGTTTATTTTCTCTATTTGGAACAGACCACCATGATGACTTCTTTTAGCTGTGGCTTGTCTCTGCAGAGTTTGTCACACAGACATTGTGGGTTCCTAATTTTTTCCAGCATTCCAGCTCCCCGCGTCCTGGTGGTCAAACGTTTTTATCTTGCTGCACCCCCAATTATGTGCCTGATGTGCTCCCTGATGCCCCCATGTACTTTACTGCAAAAACAATAGTGCCATACAGATAGCCCCCTATAGTAATATCACTCCTCAAAGTCCAATAAATACAAATTAGTCTTCCTCAGAGTACCCTCATTAGTACCCTGCGGCGAGGCAAATTCATTATCACAAAGTCTCATGGGACTTCGCTGCATAACTTCGGGATTTGATTTTTGAACTTGAAAACCATTTTAACTTGGTTCCGAAGTATGATGTATGACATCACCACGCCAGCCAATGACAGGCCACACAGGATTTCGCGCTAGATCTTCAATCAAAAAGGCGATGGCAGATTTTTTTTATTTTCCGTTTTATTTTACTCTGTATTAATACTATCAGATGCCGCAATCAGCTATGAACGTAGCATCTGAAGGGTACAATGATGTGGGAGCGGCACAATTGCTGCTCCCTGTCATTGCACCCACTACTTACAAAAAATTGCACTTCGCTCATCTCTAATCTTTATTAGCCATATAATTTGATTTGGATACGAATAAAGAATAGAGCAAATTGATTGTACTGTAAATGTACTTGGTTACTTAGGAATTTCACAAAATCTCATCTGCAAAATGGATCAGAAGATTTTTGATTTGTTTTAAACGAATGCAGTAAAATGACGCACAGCGCCATTTTACTGTCCATGTTGGCGGGCAAAAAAAGATGTTCACATGTTCCTGAGCCACGCCATGATTGGCTCAGAGGCTTCCTGGCAGCCTGGATCAGCCAATCAGTGAGGCAGCAGGCAGGGAGGTGCCTGTGCAGAACATCATTCTGCATTGTACTTGTGACCTAGAAGGATGATGTGGTGTGGCTTAGCCTCCTGAAAACACAAAACCAAGACTAATGGAATTACTATAAAAAATATATATCTTTATTAAATACAATGACAACTTATATCACATGATCGGAATAGGAGAGAAAGGATGGAAAAATGACACTCCTAATACAAAACAAACTAAAGCAGGGATATGCGGACCTTGACTAACCAAAAATGTAAAGAATCAAAACCTACCAATAAGATCTAATAATAATTACCAATATCACATGATATAGGAACAGTAATGATTCTCATAAAATTGGGGCATGAAAGATGTAAGCACAGATATTGTGCCAAAATGAACAAGTGAGTAAATACCAAGTGAGTAAATACAGTGGGATGCGAAAGTTTGGGCAACCTTGTTAATCGTCATGATTTTCCTGTATAAATCGTTGGTTGTTACGATAAATCTATCATATAGGAGACACACACAGTGATATTTGAGAAGTGAAATGAAGTTTATTGGATTTACAGAAAGTGTGCTATAATTGTTTACACAAAATTAGGCAGGTGCATAAATTTGGGCACCACAAAAAAGAAATGAAATCAATATTTAGTAGATCCTCCTTTTGCAGAAATTACAGCCTCTAAACACTTCCTGTAGGTTCCAATGAGAGTCTGGATTCTGGTTGAAGGTATTTTGGACCATTCCTCTTTACAAAACATCTTTAGTTCATTCAGGTTTGATGGCTTCCGAGCATGGACAGCTCTCTTTAAGTCACACCACTGATTTTCAATTATATTCAGGTCTGGGGACTGAGAGGCCATTCCAGAACGTTGTACTTGTTCCTCTGCATAAATGCCTTAGTGGATTTTGAGCAGTGTTTAGGGTCGTTGTCTTGTTGAAAGATCCAGCCCCGACGCAGCTTTAGCTTTGTCACTGATTCCTGGACATTGGTCTCCAGAATCTGCTGATACTGAGTGGGATCCATGTGTCCCTCAACTTTGACAAGATTCCCAGTCCCTGCACTGGCCACACAGCCCCACAGCATGATGGAACCACCACCATATTGTACTGTAGGTAGCAGGTGTTTTTCTTGGAATGCTGTGTTCTTTTTCCTCCATGCATAACGCCCCTTGTTATGGCCAAATAACTAAATTTTAGTTTCATCAGTCCACAGCACCTTATTCCAAAATGAAGCTGGCTTGTCCCAATGTGCTTTAGCCCACCTCAAGCGGCACTTTTTGTGCTGTGGGCAGAGAAAAGGCTTCCTCTGCTTCACTCTCGCATACAGCATCTCCTTGTGTAAAGTGCGCCAAATGGTTGAACGATGCACAGTGACTCCATCTGCAGCAAGATGATGTTGTAGGTCTTTGGTGCTGGTCTGTGGGTTGACTCTGACTGTTCTCACCATTCGTCGCTTCTGTCTATCCAAGATTTTTCTTGGTCTACCACTTCGAGCCTTAACTTGAACTGAGCCTGTGGTCTTCCATTTCCTCAATATGTTCCTAACTATGGAAACAGACAGCTGAAATCTCTGAGACAGCTTTCTGTATCCTTCCCCTAAACCATGGTGGTGAACAATCTTTGTCTTCAGGTCATTTGAGAGTTGTTTTGAGACCCCCATGTTGCTACTCTTCAGAGAAAATTAAAAGAGGAGGGAAACTTACAATTGACCCCCTTAAATACTCTTTCTCATAATTGGATTCACCTGTGTATGTAGGTCAGGGGTCACTGAGCTTACCAAGCCAATTTTAGTTCCAATAGTTAGTTCTAAAGGTTTTGTAATCAATAAAATGACAACAGTGCCCAAATGTATGCACCTGCCTAATTTTGTTCAAACAATTATAGCACACTTTCTGTAAATCCAATAAACTTCATTTCACTTCTCAAATATCACTGTGTGTGTCTCCTATATGATATATTTAACTGACATTTTTTATCGTAACAACCAACGATTTATACAGGAAAATCATGACGATTAACAAGGTTGCCCAAACTTTCGCATCCCACTGTATTAGTGATGAGCGGGAGGTGCCATAATTGATTTCGCGATATTTCGCGAATATTCGATTGAATATTCGTATTATATTCGGCGAAATCGAATATTCGGAATTATTTCGTTTATCGCGAATAATATGCGATTAAATTAATCGTACGATTTAAATTTTTTTTTTTCTGTATAAGGCAACGTTCCTATGACTAAGGCTAGGCTAATATGTGTATTTTACGAATATTCTTAATATTGCTCTAACTTAGTCTTTTAGAATATTCGTAATATTCTAAAAGACGAAGTTAGAGCAATATTACGAATTTTTGTAAAATACACATATAGATTGTAATTTAGCTAATATAGTGCTATAATCCTTTTTTTTTTCCTCTAATTTTTTTGCCTCTTCTGAACTTCAGTTTTGAAAAATATGTACACTATTAAAAAAATTACTATAGCAGTATATTAGCTAAATTACAATCTATATGTGTATTTTACGAATATTCTTAATATTGCTCTAACTTCGTCTTTTAGAATATTTGTAATATTCTAAAAGACGGAGTTAGAGCAATATTACGAATATTTTAAAAGACGAAGTTAGTTCAGAAGAGGCAAAAAAGACAAAGACGAAGTTAGTTCAGAAGAGGCAAAAAATATTAGACAAAAAAAAAAAGGATTATAGCACTATATTAGCTAAATTACAATCTATGTGTATTTTACGACTATTCTTAATATTGCTCTAACTTCGTCTTTTAGAATGTTCGTAATATTCTAAAAGACGAAGTTAGAGCAATATTACGAATATTCTAAAAGACGAAATTAGAGCAATAATATTCCACTTTGGCATACTGCTCCCCGACAAGCGTCCCCGTCACCATGGGAACGCCTGTGGGTTAGAATATACCATCGGATCTGAGGTTTTACGATCTCAGGGAAAACTTAAATCCGATGGTATTTTCTAACCCACAGGCGTTCCCATGGTGACGGGGACGCTTGTCGGGGTGTTTGTTGTATGCTGAAGTTGATTAAATAACGATTTTGTCATGTGCTCGGGCACACGTATTAACCATTACGATTTTTCTGTTGTAATATTCGTGAAATCGAATATTATAACCGAGATTATTGGTTTCGATTAGAATAGGATGAATATTCTAAAATTGAATATACAGCAATATATTCTTTATTTCGAATATTCCGGTCCATCTGAAAACGTGATTCCTTCCAGCTTCAATTCAGTTGCTTGTGGGCCAATGGCTCATTGACCTACAAGCAAGAAGTAGGGAGGAATCATATATTTTCAGATGAAAAAAATAAATAAAAAAAATACGAATATTCGATTTCGCGAATATATGGAACTACCGTATTTACTCGAGTATAAGCCGACCCGAATATAAGCCGAGGCCCCTAATTTTACCCCACAAAAATGGGAAAAATTATTGACTCGAGTATAAGACTAGGGTACATATAGCATCTTATGCTGGTCCCCCTCATGGCCCTATGTGTCCCCTCATGTGTCCTAAACTGCGCACATAACTGGCTTTGTGTGTAAAGTATTTTACTAGTGTGTAAAACAAGCTCTCTCCTATTGATAACATGGCCGCCTCTGTACTCACTGTCACTATGAATGCACTACAGCGAGCGGGAGCGAGCTGGCCGGCGCTTGACTGACGTCACTTAGTAACGCTCCTCCCACTTCAGGAAGCAGGAGCGTTACTAAGCCGGCCGGGCCGCTCGCTGCAGTGCATTCATCGTGACAGTGAGTACAGAGGCTGACCTGTTATCAATAGGAGAGAGATTGTTTCACACACTAGTAAAATACTTTACACACAAAGCCAGTTATGTGAGCGGGGCCCCTTCATATATAATCGTGGCCATATAATTTTCGGGTCGGCCAAATCGCTCCTACTGGGAGCTTAACAGAGGTGCCGCGCGGACGTGCTGGGAGCTGACCGGAGCAGCTGTAAAGGTAAGTAACAGCTTCTCCGGCCCCCAACATGTCATGGTCTGTATTATGGCAATGTAAGTTGTCATAATACAGACCTAGACTCGAGTATAAGACGAGGGGGCTTTTTGAGCACAAAAATATGTGCCAAAAAACTCGTCTTATACTCGAGTATATACGGTATATTCTAAATATTCGCGAAATCTCGAAATTGCGATATTCAAAATAAAAATTCTAAATTCGAATATTCACGCTCAACACTAGTAAATATAACAATCTCTTAGAATTACCCCAAATTCATATAAATGTACAAATACTAAGTCTTATCTACATGACCCACAATGAGGCACCACACTTGTACAACTCAATAATTAATCGTAATAACATACATCTGTTGTAGAAATATTAATAGTTGTAATCTGCTCGCATCAAACTTTGTGTAAAGAAATAGGTAAATCTCTTTTCCCTCAACCACAGTCAGAGGCAGACACAGGTGTTTCCATCTTGCTTGAATTCTTGCTGAGCACTCCTCCTTCCCCCTGCCCAAGGATGCAGGAAGTGATGACATACAGGAAGTGAGACTTGTCAAAGGACAGGGGAGGGCCTCAACGTGGCTGGACAGACAATGCACACACCCCATCCCTGTATAAGGAAGGATGAGTCATGTCCATTGTCTGATCAGCCAGGTGGCCGCCCATCCCCCACCACTGTCAGCATGGATCCCATTCAATACTGCTCAATGCGACCAGTATCTAGTGAAGATCATTCTACTGGTTCTTATAGGTTTGAGATTATCTGCGAGACATTGCTACGGCTATTGTCAGTATACGGTACGAGTATACCGACAAGGCAGATATGCATGTCTTAAAAGCAGATGTGTATCGAGAAAGGGATTGTGAAGCCGCAGCAGAGGTATAATATGTATGTCTCGTTAGGCAGACTTCACTTCTCTAATGTGTATAGACATTTGAAGGGAAGAAGCCCAGCGCATTGCACTTGGTGCTCACAAACCGGCAAACGCCCCCCTACACACTGAGAACACGTCTCCAAGCCCATGAGAAGGTTTTCATACTGACGGTTTTACCACTGGTCCCGATTCAACCCAAGTAACCTCTGCTAGAGCGTTCTTTGGCTAAATCCGACACAGGGAGACAGATGACAATCTATAAGAACACACACACACCCTAAGATAAAATGTCCGACTAATACAATTTCCACAACACATCTAAAACATACCCATGGTGGCCAGGTACCAAATAACCTGCTAGAAGAACACCTCGACACGTGTTTCACCTTCCAGGCTTCGTCAGGAGGTGTTGACTTACCCTCTGCAGAATGAAACACCGAGCTAGGGATAGTATAAGAAGATTATAGGAGATACATTTGGGGTATATTAAAGAGTTTAATCAGGGAAAGAGAGTGAGGGAGTGCGGACTGGTCACTATCAAGTCTTCTGTATTTGCTGGAAGGCTACTATCAGCTCAACTTCTGGCAACTAGTTCTACATTACAGATTCTTGCAAAAATAGGCTTTTTTCTTTCTTTCTAGCTGTCCATACAAATTACATTCTTGCAAGCACTGAGAAATTACCCTCAGTTTCTATTTACCATTTAATGTAAATGGGCATCTCAGTGCATTATAGCCATGTTACTGAACGTTTCTGCAATAGACTATAAGTAGGGTTGAGCGAACCCGAACTGTAAAGTTCGGGTTTGTACCGAACTTTAGGATTTTTGAACCCCGGACCCGAACATTTCTGTAAAAGTTTGGGTTCGGGTTCGGTGTTCGGCAATTTCTTAGCGCTTTTTGAAAGGCTGCAGAGCAGCCAATCAACAAGCGTTTAACTGTGTGACCTTAGAAGCCATCACATCCATGCCTACTAATGGCATGGCTGTGATTGGCCAGTGCAGCATGTGACCCAGGCTCTATATAAGCTGGAGTCACGTAGCGCTGCACGTCACTCTGCTGTTACTAGTGTAGGGAGAGGATGCTGCTGCTGTGAGGGAGAGAATAAGACAGAATCTGTTATCAGAACTGCAATTGAACTCAGCAATCTACATAGATTTAGTTGTGTGGGTGCAGTGCACAATCTTTTTACCCTGCCCTGAGCCCAGTGACAGAGAAAAATAACTTTTATCCGTCTGTTAGTTAGGTGGGCGGTGGCGGCCATTTTATGCAAGCTCAGTGCACCAGCACTGCATATGTGCTTTTGTGACATTGAAATCCAAGCTTGAAATACTGCAATAATAATCTGGGTTTAAAAAAACACACATTTTTGGCAATATCCTACATCTGGTGCCTTTGCAGCATTAGTCAGTGTTCAATTTAAGCAATAAATACAGCTATAATTTACTGGGTTTTAAAAAACACCCTTTTTGGGCAAAATACAAAATTTTACAGCCCTTGCTGCATCTGCATGTGTGAAATTCAAGGGTTATATACTGCTGTCATATTCTGTTATTAAAAAACACCCATTTTGGGCAAAAAACGTAATTTTGCAGCCTTTGCTGCATATGTCATTGTGAGATACACCCTTTAGATACTGTGGTTCTATTCTGCTATTAGCAAAACACCCATTTTGGGCAAAAATCTTTAAATGCGGCCTAGTCTACATCTGTACGTGTGAGATACACCATTTAGATACAGTGGTTCTATTTTGCTATTAGCAAAACAACCATTTTGGGCAAAAATCTTTAATTTTGGCCTAGTCTGGATCTGTATGTGTGAGATACACCTTTTACATACTGTCGTTCTATTCTGCTATTAATAAAACACCCATTTTGGGCAAAAATCCTTAATTGCGGCCTAGTCCACATCTATACGTGTGAGATACACCCTTTAGATACTGTGGTTCTATTCTGCTATTAGCAAAACACCCATTTTGGACAAAAAACTTTAATTGCAACCTAGTGTACATCAGTACCTTTGAGATACACCCTTTACATACTGTCGATCTATTCTGCTATTAATAAAACACCCTTTTAATGCAAGATCCTAAATTTGAGAAATATGAGGAGAGCGTCAAATAAGGGACGTGGCCCAGGTCGTGTTGCTGCTGGTGGAGCTCCTGTTGCAGGGAGATGACGTGGTCGATCTGTGCCAGCTACACGCACAAATGAAACCCCTTCCTCAGGTGCGAGTAGGCGCCAGAACCTGCAGCGGTATTTGGTCGGGCCTAATGCGGCTCTACGAATGGTGAGGCCTGAACAAGTACAGGCGATAGTAGATTGGGTTGCTGACAGTGCCTCGAGTTCCTTCACATTGTCTCCCAGCCAGTCTCCTGCTGAAAGATCAGAGTTGGCACTGCAGCTGATGTCCATCAGTCTTTCACCTCACCCCCTTGCAAATCAGCCAAGCAGTCTGAGCCCCAAGTCATGCAGCAGTCTCATCTGCTTTTTGATGACTCTGTTAGCAAAGTTCCCCAGGGCTATCCACCTAGCCCTGCCCCAGAAGTGGAAGAGATTGAGTGCACCGATGCCCAACCACTTATGTTTCAAGATGAGTCTATAGGAGAACCATCTCAGCGCGTCTCGGATGATGACGAAACACAGGTGCCAACTGCTGGGGCTTTCGAAAGTGTGCAGACTGACAAGGAGGGCAGGGGTGAAGACTGGGTGGAAGATGATGTGGAGGACGATGAGGTCCTCGACCCCACATGGAATCCAGGTCATGCGAGTGACCTGTGAAGTTCGGAGG
This sequence comes from Bufo bufo, assembly GCF_905171765.1. Taxonomy (NCBI): domain Eukaryota; kingdom Metazoa; phylum Chordata; class Amphibia; order Anura; family Bufonidae; genus Bufo; species Bufo bufo. The sequence goes on from NC_053390.1 coordinate 829,442,468, forward strand.
AAGAGGCGGTGGTCGCACAGAGCCACCAGCACAGCAGAAGAGGGAGCAGGGTGCAAAAGCGGAGCGGCCGTCCCCTAGACAGTACGCTTGCTACTGCCCACCGCAGCAAGGGACCGAGCACACCAAAGCCAGCTCCAAGGAGATCCCTGGTGTGGCAGTTCTTCAGACAATGTGCTGACGACAAGACACGAGTGGTTTGCACACTGTGCAATAAGAGCCTGAAGCGAGGCATAAACGTTCTCAACCTGAGCACAACCTGCATGACCAGGCATCTTAATGCAAAGCACGAGCTGCAGAGCAGTAGACACCTCAAAAACCAAGAAAGGTTTCTGGCTCCTCCTGTTTCCTCTTCTGTTGCATTCTCGGCCTCTTCATCCACCTCTGGAGTGACAGTGGCACCTGCCACCCCGCAAACAGAGGATCTGCCAGCAACACCACCAGGCGGATAGCAGTTTGGCGCATGTCCTTCCACCACCGAGGATTGCAGGCCACTTCAGTTTGCCTCCTGTTGCTTCCTTCTCCTACTCCGCTTCATCATCCTCTACCGCCTCCTCATCCCGTCAGCGTAACACCTTCACCACCAACTTCAGCACAGCCAGGGGTAAATGACAGGAGGCAGTTTTAAAACTTATCTGTTTGGGGGACAAACCCCACACCGCACAAGAGCTGTGGACGGGCCTTGAACAACAGACCGATGAGTGGTTGGTGCCAGTGAGCCTCAAGCCTGGCCTGGTGGTGTGCGATAATGGATGAAATCTCATAGCAGCTCTGGGACTAGCCGGTTTGACGCACATCCCTTGCCTGGTGCATGTGCTGAATTTGGTGGTGCAGAGATTCCTTAAAAATGACACCGATATGTCAGAGCTGCTGCATAAAGTGCGGGCCGTCTGTGCGCGCTTTCGGCGTTCTTACCCTGCTGCTGCAGCGTAACTTTGGCCTTCCCGCTCACCACCTCATATCCGACATGCCCACAAGGTGGAACTCCACCTTGCACATGCTGGAGAGACTGTGCGAGCAGCAGCAGGCGATAGTGGAGTTTCAGCTGCAGCACGCACAGGTGAGTCGCTCTGCGGAACAGCTCCACTTCACCACCAATGACTGGGCCTCCATGCGAGACCTGTGTTCCTTGTTGCGCTGTTTCGAGTACTCCACCAACATGGCCAGTGCCGATAATGTCGTTCTCAGCGTTACTATCCCACTTCTATGCCTTCTTGAAAAAACGCTGCTGGCGATGATGGAAGAGGATGTGGCACAGGAGGAGGAGGAGGAAGAGGGATCATTTCGTAGAGTTTCCGGCCAGTCATTCACAAGTGGCTCCGAGGGTGGGCTCCTGCACCCACAAACGCCAGGTACACAATTGTCCAGCCAGGGCACAGTTCTGGAGGATGACGAGGTGGAGGATGAGGAGATGGAGGAGGAGGGACCTTGTTCACAGCAGGGTGGCACCCAGACCAGCTCATGGCCATCACTGGTGCGTGGCTGAGGGGATACAGAGGATACAGACGATACACCTCCCACAGAGGACAGCTTTTCGTTGCCTCTAGGCAGCCTTGTACACATGAGCGATTACATGCTGCAGTGTCTCCGTCTCGGATGATGACGAAACACAGGTGCCAACTGCTGGGGCTTTCGAAAGTGTGCAGACTGACAAGGAGGGCAGGGGTGAAGACTGGGTGGAAGATGATGTGGAGGACGATGAGGTCCTCGACCCCACATGGAATCCAGGTCATGCGAGTGACCTGTGAAGTTCGGAGGAAGAGGCGGTGGTCGCACAGAGCCACCAGCACAGCAGAAGAGGGAGCAGGGTGCAAAAGCGGAGCGGCCGTCCCCTAGACAGTACGCTTGCTACTGCCCACCGCAGCAAGGGACCGAGCACACCAAAGCCAGCTCCAAGGAGATCCCTGGTGTGGCAGTTCTTCAGACAATGTGCTGACGACAAGACACGAGTGGTTTGCACACTGTGCAATAAGAGCCTGAAGCGAGGCATAAACGTTCTCAACCTGAGCACAACCTGCATGACCAGGCATCTTAATGCAAAGCACGAGCTGCAGAGCAGTAGACACCTCAAAAACCAAGAAAGGTTTCTGGCTCCTCCTGTTTCCTCTTCTGTTGCATTCTCGGCCTCTTCATCCACCTCTGGAGTGACAGTGGCACCTGCCACCCCGCAAACAGAGATCTGCCAGCAACACCACCAGGCGGATAGCAGTTTGGCGCATGTCCTTCCACCACCGAGGATTGCAGGCCACTTCAGTTTGCCTCCTGTTGCTTCCTTCTCCTACTCCGCTTCATCATCCTCTACCGCCTCCTCATCCCGTCAGCGTAACACCTTCACCACCAACTTCAGCACAGCCAGGGGTAAATGACAGGAGGCAGTTTTAAAACTTATCTGTTTGGGGGACAAACCCCACACCGCACAAGAGCTGTGGACCGGCCTTGAACAACAGACCGATGAGTGGTTGGTGCCAGTGAGCCTCAAGCCTGGCCTGGTGGTGTGCGATAATGGATGAAATCTCATAGCAGCTCTGGGACTAGCCGGTTTGACGCACATCCCTTGCCTGGTGCATGTGCTGAATTTGGTGGTGCAGAGATTCCTTAAAAATGACACCGATATGTCAGAGCTGCTGCATAAAGTGCGGGCCGTCTGTGCGCGCTTTCGGCGTTCTTACCCTGCTGCTGCAGCGTAACTTTGGCCTTCCCGCTCACCACCTCATATCCGACATGCCCACAAGGTGGAACTCCACCTTGCACATGCTGGAGAGACTGTGCGAGCAGCAGCAGGCGATAGTGGAGTTTCAGCTGCAGCACGCACAGGTGAGTCGCTCTGCGGAACAGCTCCACTTCACCACCAATGACTGGGCCTCCATGCGAGACCTGTGTTCCTTGTTGCGCTGTTTCGAGTACTCCACCAACATGGCCAGTGCCGATAATGTCGTTCTCAGCGTTACTATCCCACTTCTATGCCTTCTTGAAAAAACGCTGCTGGCGATGATGGAAGAGGATGTGGCACAGGAGGAGGAGGAGGAAGAGGGATCATTTCGTAGAGTTTCCGGCCAGTCATTCACAAGTGGCTCCGAGGGTGGGCTCCTGCACCCACAAACGCCAGGTACACAATTGTCCAGCCAGGGCACAGTTCTGGAGGATGACGAGGTGGAGGATGAGGCGATGGAGGAGGAGGGACCTTGTTCACAGCAGGGTGGCACCCAGACCAGCTCATGGCCATCACTGGTGCGTGGCTGAGGGGATACAGAGGATACAGACGATACACCTCCCACAGAGGACAGCTTTTCGTTGCCTCTAGGCAGCCTTGTACACATGAGCGATTACATGCTGCAGTGTCTCCGCAACGACCGCTGAGTTGCCCACACTCTAACTTGTGCTAATCACTGGGTGGGTGGCCACGCTGCTGGATCCCAGTTACAAAGACAACGTACCGTCCTTAATTCCGTCACTTGAGAGTGATCCCACAGGACTTGTCCGTACCTTGTGCAGAATAGACGTATACCGTCCTTAACCAGCCATTGTTATACTACATAGCAATTGCTCATTCTTGCATTTTGGATATTTCACTTCACTCTTTTGGAGTGTACCCTAATTTAAAAAAAAAATAATTGAAACCAAAAACCATTGTTGGTTACCTCGTCCTCCTCCACCGCTGCTTCCACCTACACCGCTACGTCCACCACCTCCTCAAACTCCTACTCCATATGGACCTCCACCTTTTTTTATTTGTACGTATTTCTTTTTATTTTATGTCATTTCAATAATTTGTCTGTTACATTTTCGGGTGAAATTCGCCAATTTTAGGGTGTGATATACCACTGCTATACCTAGTAGACAGGTAAAAAAAATTGCACTAATTTGTCGGATTAGACGTGCATAAGTGAGTGTCACATTTAGGCCAAAAATACAGCTTTTTGCTTACTGGGGTGAAAAAAACATCTGTTTCATATAGTGCACATCTGGGATTAGACTTGCATAAGTGAGTGTCACATTTAGGCCAGAAATACAGCTTTTTGCTTAATGGGGTGGAAAAAAAACATCTGTTTCATATAGTGCACATCTAGGATTAGACGTGCATAAGTGAGTGTCACATTTTGGTCATAAATACAGCTTTTTGCTTACTGGGGTGAAAAAAAAACATCTGTTTCATATAGTGCACATCTGGGATTAGACGTGCATAAGTGAGTGTCACATTTAGGCCAGAAATACAGCTTTTTGCTTACTGGGGTGAAAAAAAAACCATCTGTTTCATATAGTGCACATCTAGGATTAGACGTGCATAAATGAGTGTCACATTTAGGCCACAAATACGGCTTTTTGCTTACTGGGGTTAAAAAAAAACACTGATATAGTGCACATCTCGGATTAGACGTGCATAAGTGAGTGTCACATTTAGGCCACAAATACGGCTTTTTGCTTACTGGGGTTAAAAAACCCTCTTATATACTGCACATCTGGGAATAGATGTGCATGAGTTACTGTGAAATTTAGGCCACAAATACCGCTGTCATATAGAGTTAAAAAAAAAAATTGAGTGCAATACCTTACATCAGGGTTTTTATTGGCGGTTAATTATTTTTAACAGACTTAACCACTTTTTACTTTGCTTGGTGAACGCTAACTATGAGGCAAACATCTAATAAGGGACGCGGTCATGGTCGTGGTGGTGGTGTTGGTGGAGCCTCTGGTGCAGGGAGAGGACGTGACCATTCTGCCACAGCTACACGTCCTACTGAACCTACAACCTCAGGTCCCAGTAGCCGCCAGAATCTACAGCGATATTTGGTCGGGCCTAATGCCGTTCTAAGGATGGTAAGGCCTAAGCAAGTACAGGCGCTAGTAAATTGGGTGTCCGACAGTGGATCCAGCAGGTTCACATTATCTCCCACCCAGTCTTCTGCAGAAAGAGCACAGGTGGCACCTGAAACCCATGCCCATCAGTCTGTCACATCACCCCCGTGCATATCGGGTAACCTGTCTGAGCCTCAAGTCATGCAGCAGTCTCTTATGCTGTTTGAAGACTCTGCTGGCAGGGTTTCCCAAGGGCATCCACCTAGCCCTTCCCCAGGGGTGGAAGACTTAGAATGCACTGATGCACAACCACTATTGTTTCCTGATGAGGACATGTGAATACCACCTCAGCTCGTCTCTGATGATGACGAGACACAGGTGCCAACTGCTGCGTCTTTCTGCAGTGTGCAGACCGAAAAGGTCAGGGAGGAAGACTGGGTGGAAGACGATGCAGGGGACGATGAGGTCCTAGACCCCTCATGGAATGAAGGTCGTGCCACTGACTTTCAGAGTTCGGAGGAAGAGGCAGTGGTGAGACCGAGCCAACAGCGTAGCAAAAGAGGGAGCAGGGTGCAAAAGCAGAGCAGCCGTCGCCAAAACAGTTCGCCTGCTACTGGCCACCATCACCAGGGACCGAGCACACCAAAGGCAGCTTCAAGGAGTTCCTTGGCATGGCACATCTTCACACAATGTGCTGACGACAAGACCCGAGTGGTTTGCACGCTGTGCCATCAGAGCCTGAGGCGAGGCATTAACGTTCTGAACCTTAGCACAACCTGCATGACCAGGCATCTACATGCGAGACACGGGCTGCAGTGGAGTAAGCACCTTCAAAACCAAGAAAGGGCTCAGGCCCCTCCTGCTCCCTCTTCTGCTGCTGCCTCGGCCTCTTCCTCCGCCTCTGGAGGAACGTTGGCACCTGCCGCCCAGCAAACAGAGGATGTGCCACCAACACCACCACCTCCGTCACCAAGCATCTCCACCTTGTCACACGGAAGCGTTCAGCCCTCGATCCCTGGCCCTGAATGTCAGCATTTCTAAACTACTGGCCTTTGAAATGCTGTCATTCAGGCTGGTGGAGACGGACAGCTTCAAACAGCTCATGCTTGCTGTCCCACAGTACGTCGTTCCCAGCCGCCACTACTTCTTCAGGAGAGCCGTGCCCTCCCTGCACAACCAAGTATCGGATAAAATCAAGTGTGCACTGCGCAACGCCATCTGTGGCAACGTCCACACAGATACGTGGACCAGTAAGCACGGCCAGGGACGCTATATCTACCTAACTGCACACTCGGTAAATGTAGTGGCGGCTGGGCCCCAGGCGGAGAGCTGTTTGGCGCACGTACTTCCGCCGCCAAGGATCGCAGGGCATCATTCTTTGCCTCCTGTTGCCTCCTCTTCCTACTCGGCTTCCTCCTCCTCTTCTACCACCTCCTCATCCGGTCAGCGACAGAGCTTCACCCCCAACTTCAGCACAGCCAGGGGTAAAGGCAGGGGAGGGCTGGCAGCCTTAGTCCTGGGGGGCAAATCCAGTCAAGTGGCCCATTTTTAGCCCCGCCCATTATTAAAAGCCCCTCCTACATTTAATAGGCCACTCCCAACACACACTGTACAGCTGACATTCTATAGTTGAGGCCTGTCTACACATCATACGGAGAGGGGAGGCCTGTCCTGGCTGCACTGCCTGCTTATACAACAAGCTACAGCCAGGAAGCTCCTCCGCTCTCCTCCCTCCCCTGATCCTGCTCATTGCCTGTGGTTCCCCCCCACCATCTGCCACCCGCCCGTGGCCTGCTGCCCCCTTTCGTCGTCCTCACCCAGCTCTGAATCCTCCTTCTGCAAATGGCAGGGGGAGGAGCCGGAGCATCTCCTCTCCTACATAGCACCACATACCTCTTACATCCAGTGATGTCACCTTTGATGTAGACGTTCTCTTTCCTCATCTTCTCCATTCAGACCAGACCGCCATGATGATTTTTCTGCCATCTCCCGTCTCTGCAGAGATTGAGAAACAGACATTAGTTTCCTGCCACCCCCAATACTATACTGCAGAAACAGTCCCCCTGGAAATACTACTACCACACAGATAGTGCCCCCAATACTATACTGCAGAAACAGTACCCCTGGGAATACTACTACCACACAGATAGTGCCCCCTTAAACAATTGTTGGCACACAGTGCTCTAAAAAATAACTGCGCTCAGACACTAATAGTATAAAGATAATGTCCCCCCAAAAAAATTGTGCTAAGCTGATACTATGCCAGGGTGCCCCCAAAGTAACAGTGCCCCCCAAAATCCCACCAATAGAAATAATTCTCTGCCAGAGCGCACTTAGTAGTAATAATGCCCCTATAGTGCCCTAGTAATCATGTTCCTCATAGCCCCCCAGTAGTAGTAAAGCTCCCCATAATACCCCCTAGTAGTACTAATTTTCCCTATAATATGACAGTACATGAAATACCCCCGCTTAGTGCCCGCAGTTGAGCTAATGTCCCCATAATGTATGCCAGTATAAAATACCCCTATATAGTGCCCCAGTAAATGCACTCATACTGCTCCTCTCCCCCTTCCCCATAGTGTCCCCCATAATATGCCAGTAAAAAAATGCCCCTTAGTACCCCCAGCAGATGCCCCTATAGTGCTCCTCTCCCCCACAATGTGCCAGTAAAAAAATTCCCCTTCTTAGTGCCACCATATGCCCCAATAGTGCTCCACTCCCCCATAGTGCCCCCAAATAATGCCCCATAGTGCCGCTCTCCCCTATAGTGCCTGCCATAATGTGCCAGTAAAAAATGCCCCCTTAGTGCTACCAAATGCCATAGTGCCCCCATAATGTTCCAATACAAAAGGCCCCTTTAGAGCCCCCACTTCCCCATAGTGCCCCCAAATAATGCCCCTATAGTAACACCAGATGCCCCATAGTGCTGCTCTCCCCTATAGTGCCCCCCAGAATGTGCCAATAATAAAATAAAAAAACCTTTAGAGCCCCCAGATACCCCCATAGTGCTCCTCTCCCCCATGGTGCCCCCCCATAATGTGCCAGCAAGAAATGCCCCCATAGTGCCAGCTCCTCCAATAGTGCCAGCTCCCCCCCCATAGTGCCAGCCCCCCCATAGTGCCAGCCCCCCCCATAGTGCCATCCCCCTTATAGTGCCAGTTCACCCATAGTGCCAGTCCCCTTATAGTGCCAGCTCCCCCATAGTGCCAGCCCCCCCATAGTGCTAGCCCCCCCCATAGTGCTAGCCCCCCCCATAGTGCCAGCTCCCCCTATAGTGCAAGCCCCCCCATAGTGCCAGCTCCTCCCCCATAGTGCCAGCCCCCCCTATAGTGCCAGCTCCCCCTATAGTTCAAGTCCCCCCATAGTGTCAGCCCCCCCATAGTGCCAGCTCCCCCTATAGTGCCAGCTCCACCATAGTTCCAGCTCCCCCTATAGTGCCCCCCCATCGTGCCAGATCCCCCCATAGTGCCAAATCCCCCCATAGTGCCAGATCCCCCCCTATAGTGCCAGCCCCCCCTATAGTGCAAGCCCGCCTATAGTGCCAGATCCCCCCCCATAGTGCCAGATCCCCCCCCATAGTGCCAGATCCCCCCATAGTGCTAGCTCCCCCAAAGTGCCAGATCCACCCCCATAATGCCAAATCCCCCCCATAGTGCCAGATCCCCCCCATAGCGCCAGCCCCCCCTATAGTGCAAGCCCCCCCCATAGTGCCGCTCTCCCCTATAGTGCCTGCCATAATGTGCCAGTAAAAAATGCCCCCTTAGTGCTACCAAATGCCATAGTGCCCCCATAATGTTCCAATACAAAAGGACCCTTTAGAGCCCCCACTTCCCCATAGTGCCCCCAAATAATGCCCCTATAGTAACACCAGATGCCCCATAGTGCTACTCTCCCCTATAGTGCCCCCCAGAATGTGCCAATAATAAAAAAAAAAACCTTTAGAGCCCCCAGATACCCCCATAGTGCTCCTCTCCCCCATGGTGCCCCCCCATAATGTGCCAGCAAGAAATGCCCCCATAGTGCCAGCTCCTCCAATAGTGCCAGCTCCCCCCCCATAGTGCCAGCCCCCCCATAGTGCCAGCCCCCCCATAGTGCCATCCCCCTTATAGTGCCAGTTCACCCATAGTGCCAGTCCCCTTATAGTGCCAGCTCCCCCATAGTGCCAGCCCCCCCATAGTGCTAGCCCCCCCCCATAGTGCTAGCCCCCCCATAGTGCCAGCCCCCCCTATAGTGCCAGCTCCCCCTATAGTGCAAGCCCCCCCATAGTGCCAGCTCCTCCCCCATAGTGCCAGCCCCCCCTATAGTGCCAGCTCCCCCTATAGTGCAAGTCCCCCCATAGTGTCAGCCCCCCCATAGTGCCAGCTCCCCCTATAGTGCCAGCTCCCCCTATAGTGCCAGCTCCACCATAGTTCCAGCCCCCCCTATAGTGCCAGCTCCCCCTATAGTGCCCCCCCATCGTGCCAGATCCCCCCATAGTGCCAAATCCCCCCATAGTGCCAGATCCCCCCCTATAGTGCCAGCCCCCCATATAGTGCAAGCCCACCTATAGTGCCAGATCCCCCCCATAGTGCCAGATCCCCCCCCATAGTGCCAGATCCCCCCCCATAGTGCCAGATCCCCCCATAGTGCTAGCTCCCCCAAAGTGCCAGATCCACCCCCATAATGCCAAATCCCCCCCATAGTGCCAGATCCCCCCCATAGCGCCAGCCCCCCCTATAGTGCAAGCCCCCCCTATAGTGCCAGATCCCCCCATAGTGCCAGATCCCCCCTATAGTGCCAGATCCCCCCCCCATAGTGCCAGATCCCCACCCCATAGTGCCAGATCCCCCCCCCATAGTGCCAGCTCCCCCTATAGTGCAAGCCCCCCCCCATAGTGCCAGATCCCCCCCATAGTGCCAGATCCCCCCCCATAGTGCCAGATCCCCCCATAGTGCCAGATCCCCCCCCATAGTGCCAGATCCCCCCCTATAGTGCCAGCTCCCCCTATAGTGCAAGCCCCCCCATAGTGACAGCCCCCCCCATAGTGCCAGATCCCCCCCCATAGTGCTAGATCCCTCCCCATAGTGCCAGATCCCCTCATAGTGCCAGATCCCCCCCATAGTGCCAGATCCCCCCCCATAGTGCCAGATCCTCCCCATAGTGCCAGATCACAACCCCATAGTGCCAGATCCCCCCCATAGTGCCAGATCCCCCCCCATAGTGCCAGCTCCCCCTATAGTGCAAGCCCCCCCCATAGTGCCAGCCCCCCCATAGTGCCAGATCCCCCCCCCATAGTGCCAGATCCCTCCCCATAGTGCCAGATCCCCCCCATAGTGCCAGATCCACCCCCCCCCATAGTGCCAGCCCCCCGCAAAGAAGAAAAAAAAAAAACCACTAATACTTACCTCAGCAGCGATGCAAGCCTCTAATGGCCTGTGTCCCTGCTGTGTGCTGCCGGGCTCAGGCGTCGCGATGATAATGACGTCATCGCGCTGCCTGAGCCGGCCTCTGATAGGCTGCAGGCATTAGTGCCTGCGGCCTATCAGAAGAACAGGGGAGGGACACGCCTCTCCCTCCCCTGCCCCACAGCACACAGCACGGCCGCAATGACATCCAGGGCCGCGCCGCCTGTGGTGATCGGCGGTGCGGCCCTGAAGAATAAAAAAAAAATTATAATTTTAAGACGGGCGGCCCAGCGGCCTGGGGGGCCTCCCTGCCCCCCGGCCCAGCCCGCCCCTGGGTAAAGGTCAGCAGGCCGTTCTGAAACTGATGTGTTTGGGGGACAGGCCCCACACCGCACAGGAGTTGTGGCGGGGTATAGAACAACTGACTGACGAGTGGTTGCTGCCAGTGAGCCTCAAGCCCGGCCTGGTGGTGTGCGATAATGGTCAAAATCTCTTTGCAGCTCTGGGACTAGCCGGTTTTGACGCACATCCCTTGCCTGGCGCATGTGCTGAACTTGGTGGTGCAGAAATTCATTCACAACTACCCCGACATGTCTGAGCTGCTGCAGAGACTGTGCGAGCAGCAGCAGGCCACAGTGGAGTTTCAGCTGCAGCACACATGGGTACAGGGCCGCTGATAGAAATCATGGGGCCCCGTACAGCATACATGACGGGGCCCCCTTCAGCTCCACCCCCTGATCCCTCCTTCAGCCACACCCCTGGCCCCGCCCTTGGCCCCTCCCCAGACGCCGCCTTCTGTAAGCCCTGTAAGGCTTCATTCAGACGTCCGGATGCGTTTTGCGGATCCGATCCATCTATCAGTGGATCCGTAAAAATCATGCGGACGTCTGAATGGAGCTTTACAGGGGGTTGATCAATGACAGGGGGGTAATCAATGACAGGGGGGTGATCAGGGAGTCTATATGGGGGGATCACCACAGTCATTGATCACGCCCCTGTAAGGCTTCATTCAGACGTCCGGATGCGTTTTGCGGATCCGATCCATCTATCAGTGGATCCGTAAAAATCATGCGGACGTCTGAATGGAGCTTTACAGGGGGGTGATCAATGACAGGGGGGTAATCAATGACAGGGGGGTGATCAGGGAGTCTATATGGGGTGATCACCACAGTCATTGATCACGCCCCTGTAAGGCTTCATTCAGACGTCCGGATGCGTTTTGCGGATCCGATCCATCTATCAGTGGATCCGTAAAAATCATGCGGACATCTTAATGGAGCTTTACAGGGGGGTGATCAATGACAGGGGGGTAATCAATGACAGGGGGGTGATCAGGGAGTCTATATGGGGTGATCAGGGGTGATCAAGGGTGAATAAGGGGTTAATAAGTGACGGGGGGTGTAGTGTAGTGTAGTGGTGCTTGGTGCTACTTTACAGAGCTACCTGTGTCCTCTGGTGGTCGATCCAAACAAAGGGGACCACCAGAGGACCAGGTAGCAGGTATATTAGACGCTGTTATCAAAACAGCGTCTAATATACCTGTTAGGGGTTAAAAAAAACACATCTCCAGCCTGCCAGCGAACGATCGCCGCTGGCAGGCTGGAGATCAACTCTCTTACCTTCCGTTCCTGTGAGCGCGCGCGCCTGTGTGCGCGCGTTCACAGGAAATCCCGGCTCACGCGAGATGACGCGTATATGCGTCGCTGAGCGCAGGGCTGCCACCTCCGGAACGCGAATCTGCGTACAGCGGTCCGGAGGTGGTTAATTGGTTATGTCGAGGCTGCCCGGGCCCCCCTGCCAGCCGGGCCCGGTACAACTGGGCCAGCTGTACTGGCCTATCAGCGGCCCTGCACGGGTGAGTCGCACTGCGGAACAGCACCACTTCACCACCAATGACTGGGCCTCCATGCGAGACCTGTGTGCCCTGTTGCGCTGTTTCGGGTACTCCACCAACATGGGCAGTGGCGATGACACCATTATCAGCGTTACAATACCACTTCTATGTCTCCTTGAGAAAACACTTAGGGCAATTATGGAAGAGGATGTGGGCCAGGCAGAGGAGGAGGAGGAGGCCAGTCTTTTAGAAGTGCCTCAGAGGGAATTTATTGCAACACCTGAGGCCAGGTACAAATTTGGCCAGCCAGGGCCCACTACTGGAGGACGAGGAGGATGAGGAGGAGGAGGATGAAGCATGTTCACAGCGGGGTGGCACCCAACGCAGCTCGTGCCCATCACTTGTGCGTGGCTGGGGGGATACGGAGGACGCAGACGATACGCCTCCCACAGAGGACAGCTTGTCCTTACCTCTTGGCAGCCTGGCACACATGAGTGACTACATGCTGCAGTGCCTGCGCAATGACTGCAGAGTTGGCCACATTTTAACGTGTGCTGACTACTGGGTGGCCACCCTGCTGGATCCCCATTACAAAGACAATGTGCCATCCTTAATTCCCTCACTGGAGCCTGATAGGAAGATGCGCGACTACAGGCGCACGCTGGTAGAGGCGCTCCTGAGAGCATTCCCGACTGACGCCGGGGGACAAGTGGAAGCACAAGGCGAAGGCAGGGGAGGAGGAAGAGGTCGCCATTTCAGCTGTGTCAGCGCCAGCACCTCAGAAGGCAGGGTTAGCATGTCCGACATGTGGAAAAGCTTTGTCACCTCGCCGCAACAACGGGCTCCATCTGCTGATATAGAGCGTGTTAGCAGGAGGCAGCATTTGACCAACATGGTGGAACAATACCTGTGCACACGACTACACGTACTGACTAGAGTTGAGCGAACACCTGGATGTTCGGGTTCGAGAAGTTCGGCCGAACTTCCCGGAAATGTTCGGGTTCGGGATCCGAACCCGACCCGATCTTCGTCCCGAACCCGAACCCCATTGAAGTCAATGGGGACCCGAACTTTTGGGCACTAAAAAGGCTGTAAAACAGCCCAGGAAAGAGCTAGAGGGCTGCAAAAGGCAGCAACATGTAGGTAAATCCCCTGCAAACAAATGTGGATAGGGAAATGAATTAAAATTAAAATTAAAAAAATAAAAATGAACCAATATCAATTGGACAGAGGTCCCATAGCAGAGAATCTGGCTTCACGTCAGCGCAGAATCAGTCTTCATGTCATAGCAGAGAATCAGGCTTCACGTCACCCACCACTGGAACAGGCCACTGTCACACATTTAGGCCCCGGCACCCAGACAGAGGAGAGCGGTCCCGTAACAGAGAATCTGGCCTTATGTCAGCGCAGAATCTGTCTTCATGTCATAGCAGAGAATCAGGCATCACGTCACCCACCACTGGAACAGGCCACTGTCACACATTTAGGCCCAGGCACCCAGGCAGAGGAGAGAGGTCCCGTAACAGAGAATCTGGCCTTATGTCAGCGCAGAATCTGTATTCATGTCATAGCAGAGAATCAGGCTTCACGTCACCCACCACTGGAACAGGCCACTGTCACACATTTAGGCCCCGGCACCCAGGCAGAGGAGAGAGGTCCCGTAACAGAGAATCTGGCCTTATGTCAGCACAGAATCTGTCTTCATGTCATAGCAGAGAATCAGGCTTCACGTCACCCACCACTGGAACAGGCCACTGTCACACATTTAGGCCCAAGCACCCAGGCAGAGGAGAGAGGTCCCGTAACAGAGAATCTGGCCTTATGTCAGCGCAGAATCTGTATTCATGTCATAGCAGAGAATCAGGCTTCACGTCACCCACCACTGGAACAGGCCACTGTCACACATTTAGGCCCAGGCACCCAGGCAGAGGAGAGAGGTCCCGTAACAGAGAATCTGGCCTTATGTCAGCGCAGAATCTGTATTCATGTCATAGCAGAGAATCAGGCTTCACGTCACCCACCACTGGAACAGGCCACTGTCACACATTTAGGCCCAGGCACCCAGGCAGAGGAGAGAGGTCCCGTAACAGAGAATCTGGCCTTATGTCAGCACAGAATCTGTCTTCATGTCATAGCAGAGAATCAGGCTTCACGTCACCCACCACTGGAACAGGCCACTGTCACATATTTAGGCCCAGGCACCCAGGCATTGGAGAGAGGTCCCGTAACAGAGAATCTGGCCTTATGTCAGCGCAGAATCTGTCTTCATGTCATAGCAGAGAATCAGGCATCACGTCACCCACCACTGGAACAGGCCACTGTCACACATTTAGGCCCAGGCACTCAGGCAGAGGAGAGAGGTCCCGTAACAGAGAATCTGGCCTTATGTCAGCACAGAATCTGTCTTTATGTCATAGCAGAGAATCAGGCTTCACGTCACCCACCACTGGAACAGGCCACTGTCACACATTTAGGCCCAAGCACCCAGGCAGAGGAGAGAGGTCCCGTAACAGAGAATCTGGCCTTATGTCAGCGCAGAATCTGTCTTCATGTCATAGCAGAGAATCAGGCATCACGTCACCCACCACTGGAACAGGCCACTGTCACACATTTATGCCCAGACACCCAGGCAGAGGAGAGAGGTCCCGTAACAGAGAATCTGGCCTTATGTCAGCACAGAATCTGTCTTCATGTCATAGCAGAGAATCAGGCTTCACGTCACCCACCACTGGAACAGGCCACTGTCACACATTTAGGCCCAGGCACCCAGGCAGAGGAGAGAGGTCCCGTAACAGAGAATCTGGCCTTATGTCAGCACAGAATCTGTCTTCATGTCATAGCAGAGAATCAGGCTTCACGTCACCCACCACTGGAACAGGCCACTGTCACACATTTAGGCTCAGGCACCCAGGCAGAGGAGAGAGGTCCCGTAACAGAGAATCTGGCCTTATGTCAGCACAGAATCTGTCTTCATGTCATAGCAGAGAATCAGGCTTCACGTCACCCACCACTGGAACAGGCCACTGTCACACATTTAGGCCCAGGCACCCAGGCAGAGGAGAGAGGTCCCGTAACAGAGAATCTGGCCTTATGTCAGCGCAGAATCTGTCTTCATGTCATAGCAGAGAATCAGGCATCACGTCACCCACCACTGGAACAGGCCACTGTCACACATTTAGGCCCCGGCACCCAGGCAGAGGAGAGAGGTCCCGTAACAGAGAATCTGGCCTTATGACAGCACAGAATCTGTCTTCATGTCATAGCAGAGAATCAGGCTTCACGTCACCCACCACTGGAACAGGCCACTGTCACACATTTAGGCCCAGGCACCCAGGCAGAGGAGAGAGGTCCCGTAACAGAGAATCTGGCCTTATGTCAGCACAGAATCTGTCTTCATGTCATAGCAGAGAATCAGGCTTCACGTCACCCACCACTGGAACAGGCCACTGTCACACATTTAGGCCCAGGCACCGAGGCAGAGGAGAGAGGTCCCGTAACAGAGAATCTGGCCTTATGTCAGCACAGAATCTGTCTTCATGTCATAGCAGAGAATCAGGCTTCACGTCACCCACCACTGGAACAGGCCACTGTCACACATTTAGGCCCAGGCACCGAGGCAGAGGAGAGAGGTCCCGTAACAGAGAATCTGGCCTTATGTCAGCACAGAATCTGTCTTCATGTCATAGCAGAGAATCAGGCTTCACGTCACCCACCACTGGAACAGGCCACTGTCACACATTTAGGCCCAGGCACCCAGGCAGAGGAGAGAGGTCCCGTAACAGAGAATCTGGCCTTATGTCAGCACAGAATCTGTCTTCATGTCATAGCAGAGAATTAGGCTTCACGTCACCCACCACTGGAACAGGCCACTGTCACACATTTAGGCCCAGGCACCCAGGCAGAGGAGAGAGGTCCCGTAACAGATAATCTGGCCTTATGTCAGCGCAGAATCTGTCTTCATGTCATAGCAGAGAATCAGGCATCACGTCACCCACCACTGGAACAGGCCACTGTCACACATTTAGGCCCCGGCACCCAGGCAGAGGAGAGACGTCCCGTAACAGAGAATCTGGCCTTATGTCAGCACAGAATCTGTCTTCATGTCATAGCAGAGAATCAGGCTTTACGTCACCCACCACTGGAACAGGCCACTGTCACACATTTAGGCCCAGGCACCCATGCAGAGGAGAGAGGTCCCGTAACAGAGAATCTGGCCTTATGTCAGCGCAGAATCTGTCTTCATGTCATAGCAGAGAATCAGGCATCACGTCACCCACCACTGGAACAGGCCACTGTCACACATTTAGGCCCAGGCACGCAGGCAGAGGAGAGAGGTCCCGTAACAGAGAATCTGGCCTTATGTCAGCGCAGAATCTGTCTTCATGTCATAGCAGAGAATCAGGCATCACGTCACCCACCACTGGAACAGGCCACTGTCACACATTTAGGCCCCGGCACCCAGGCAGAGGAGAGAGGTCCCGTAACAGAGAATCTGGCCTTATGTCAGCACAGAATCTGTCTTCATGTCATAGCAGAGAATCAGACTTCACGTCACCCACGACTGGAACAGGCCACTGTCACACATTTAGGCCCAGGCACCTATGCAGAGGAGAGAGGTCCCGTAACAGAGAATCTGGCCTTATGTCAGCGCAGAATCTGTCTTCATGTCATAGCAGAGAATCAGGCATCACGTCACCCACCACTGGAACAGGCCACTGTCACACATTTAGGCCCAGGCACCCAGGCAGAGGAGAGAGGTCCCGTAACAGAGAATCTGGCCTTATGTCAGCACAGAATCTGTCTTCATGTCATAGCAGAGAATCAGGCTTCACGTCACCCACCACTGGAACAGGCCACTGTCACACATTTATGCCCAGGCACCCAGGCAGAGGAGAGAGGTCCCGTAACAGAGAATCTGGCCTTATGTCAGCACAGAATCTGTCTTCATGTCATAGCAGAGAATCAGGCTTCACGTCACCCACCACTGGAACAGGCCACTGTCACACATTTAGGCCCAGGCACCAAGGCAGAGGATAGAGGTCCCGTAACAGAGAATCTGGCCTTATGTCAGCACAGAATCTGTCTTCATGTCATAGCAGAGAATCAGGCATCACGTCACCCACCACTGGAACAGGCCACTGTCACACATTTAGGCCCAGGCAGAGGAGAGAGGTCCCGTAACAGAGAATCTGGCCTTATGTCAGCACAGAATCTGTCTTCATGTCATAGCAGAGAATCAGGCTTCACGTCACCCACCACTGGAACAGGCCACTGTCACATATTTAGGCCCAGGCACCAAGTCAGTGGTGTAGTACAGTCGATATGAACCACATGAAGTTTCACCAAATATCCAGTCTGCAGGTTTGCAATAGGGTCATACCAATATACAGGAGCTGCAGCAATGATCACTTGTTAAATATAGTTCCATATATTCATAAGCTGTTAGCAGAGAGTCAGGACATGCTAAATAAACCTCTTCAAATGTGCTATTAGATAACTGAGGAAAGTTTTAACAGACAGAGTCTTTACAGTGGACTCTTCCAGAAAGCCCCCTGTGTATTCTGCTACTTGGTTTGGTCTCCTCAGTGCAGACATTTACTGTGAAGGAGGTAGGATCTCTGTCTAAGTTCTCTAAAGCTAAAGTTCATTTATCTATTGTAAAAAGTTATAATATATACCCATAATAGTTCTGTAGAATGTAAAGAGGTGACTGTATGTTTTTTTAGCAGCCTTTAAACCCTGCAGCACATGCTAGGCTGAGTAGATGATGTACAGTTAAAGAGACATGTGTTCTTCCTAAAATGGCTGCAAGACATGCTGTATTCCAGGTCACCCTGCTGCAATATCTTTGTAAATGATTTTCTCTTGTTCATTTTTCTGTATGCTTTGTTATATCCTGTAACATGTATGTGGGAATGTAATATAATGACTGCCTGTTATGATATAGGTGGGCTGGTGACCTGGCTGTATACCACATAGTGGCAGTGTTTCCCTGTTGTATTACAGGCTCCAGCCAAGTGCACTACACCTCAATAAAGCTTTAAACCACAGAAGACCTGAGTGTCGTCCCTTAGAGTCCACTTAGAGTTTATGCCTGGAGGAGCTGGTGACCGAGTGAGTGTGAAAGCTGGAGGTGTCGCAGATGGTGCACGGAAAAGAGGGTTACATTTGGTGCCGTGACTCGGATGTCATCATTCTGCTCAAAGTGACCAGTGAAGATACCTAAAGTCACCAGTGTGCGAGTTCTGAGGTGATTGTGCCACGGCAGAGCTGCTAGGCGGCAGATTGACCTTATTAGCGGTTTATATCCTCTCAGGAATAGAAGATGAGTGGACGAGCCAAAGCCCGCGGAAGAGCACGTGCCAGGGGGCAGCCCAGCCAAGGACAGCCTGGACAGGAGCAAGAGGCTCAAGAACCTAGACGCATTGAAAGACCCCAGCAGCCACCAGCCGAGCCTTTGCTTGTGGGAAGAGGGCGCCAGAGAGGCCCGCCAGTAGTGGAGAGACCTCCGACTGATGTTCTGCAGCTTTCAGCTGGATTTCAGGACATATCCCTCGTAGAACGGGGTGGCCGCAGGCGTGACTTCCATGACCTTGGAGTGAACACCCGGCAGACCATTGAATAGAAATGTGAGACCTGTTTTTTTTTTGCACTGTGTGACAGGTTAAGGTTTAATCACAGAATCAGACTTCTATCTGCACGGTAGCGTGTGTCTTAGGTTTTTCTGAATGACACTATCAGTACCTTCAATGTAAGATATCCTTTTTGGGATAGATTTCAAGTAGGCCTCAAATACCAGAAACTAGTTATTTTGAGAATGGCAAATTTGGGAATGCTTTTTCAACCCAGAACAAAAAGTTTGCTTTTACGGTCACTACAAATAACTTGACCAGCTAAAACTGTGCAGATTTGGTTGAATAGAGATGTGAGACCTGTTTTTTTTTGCGCTGTGTGACAGTTATAGGTTTAATCACAGAATGACACTTCTATCAGCACGCTAGCGTGTGTCTTAGGTTTTTCTGAATGACACAATCAATAACTTCAATGTAAGATTTTCTTTTTGGGATAGATTTCAAGTAGGCCTGAAATACCACAAACTAGTTATTTTCAGAATGGCAAATTTGGGAATGCTTTTTCAACCCAGAACAAAAAGTCTGCTTTGACGGTCACTACAAATAACTTGACCAGCTAAAACTGTGCAGATTTGGTTGAATAGAGATGTGAGACCTGTTTTTTTTTGCGCTGTGTGACCGTTATAGGTTTAATCACAGAATGACACTTCTATCAGCACGCTAGCGTGTGTCTTAGGTTTTTCTGAATGATACTATCAATAACTTCAATGTAAGATTTTCTTTTTGGGATAGATTTCAAGTAGGCCTCAAATACCACAAACTAGTTATTTTCAGAATGGCAAATTTGGGAATGCTTTTTCAACCCAGAACAAAAAGTCTGCTTTGACGGTCACTACAAATAACTTGACCAGCTAAAACTGTGCAGATTTGGTTGAATAGAGATGTGAGACCTGTTTTTTTTTGCGCTGTGTGACAGTTATAGGTTTAATCACAGAATGACACTTCTATCAGCACGCTAGCGTGTGTCTTAGGTTTTTCTGAATGATACTATCAATAACTTCAATGTAAGATTTTCTTTTTGGGATAGATTTCAAGTAGGCCTGAAATACCACAAACTAGTTATTTTCAGAATGGCAAATTTGGGAATGCTTTTTCAACCCAGAACAAAAAGTCTGCTTTGACGGTCACTACAAATAACTTGACCAGCTAAAACTGTGCAGATTTGGTTGAATAGAGATGTGAGACCTGTTTTTTTTTGCGCTGTGTGACAGTTATAGGTTTAATCACAGAATGACACTTCTATCAGCACGCTAGTGTGTGTCTTAGGTTTTTCTGAATGATACTATCAATAACTTCAATGTAAGATTTTCTTTTTGGGATAGATTTCAAGTAGGCCTGAAATACCACAAACTAGTTATTTTCAGAATGGCAAATTTGGGAATGCTTTTTCAACCCAGAACAAAAAGTCTGCTTTTACGGTCACTACAAATAACTTGACCAGCTAAAACTGTGCAGATTTGGTTGAATAGAGATGTGAGACCTGTTTTTTTTTGCGCTGTGTGACAGTTATAGGTTTAATCACAGAATGACACTTACAGCACGCTAGCGTGTGTCTTAGGTTTTTCTGAATGACACTATCAATAACTTCAATGTAAGATTTTCTTTTTGGGATAGATTTCAAGTAGGCCTCAAATACCACAAACTAGTTATTTTCAGAATGGCAAATTTGGGAATGCTTTTTCAACCCAGAACAAAAAGTCTGCTTTGACGATCACTACAAATAACTTGACCAGCTAAAACTGTGCAGATTTGGTTGAATAGAAATGTCAGGTCTATTTTTTAGGCGCTGGGTGACAGGCTCAACTTGCCCCTGATGTAATAAATGGCCAAAAAATAACCACACTGTTGATGGTTAAATGCACTTGGGTGACACAGGCTCAGCCTGCAGCTGATGTAGTATATGGCCAAAAAATAATCAGACTGTTGATGGTTAAATGCACTTGGGTGAAACAGGCTCAGCCTGCAGCTGATGTAGTATATGGCCAAAAAATAACCAGACTGTTGATGGTTAAATGCACTTCGGTGACACAGGCTCAGCCTGCAGCTGATGTAGGATATAGCACAAAATAACCACACTATCGATGGTTAAATACACTTGGTGATAGCTCGTGCTGGCGCACCACAAGTCACAAAATGGCCGCCGATCACCCCAGAAAAAAAGTGATCTAAAAACGTTCTGGGCAGCCTCAAAAAAGTGAGCAAGTCAATAATAGCACTTCAATGATCCAGAGCTGTAGATCGATCACTGAATGAAGTCTTTTGGAGGAGTTAATCTGCCTAATCTCGCCCTAACGTCGCAGCTGCAACCTCTCCCTATACTGATCATAGCAGAGTGACGTGCGGCGCTACGTGACTCCAGCTTAAATAGAGGCTGGGTCACATGGTGCACTGGCCAATCACAGCCATGCCAATAGTAGGCATGGCTGTGATGGCCTCTTGGGCCAAGTAGTATGACGCTTGTTGATTGGCTGCTTTGCAGCCTTTCAAAAAGCGCCAAGAAAGCGCCGAACACCGAACTCGAACCCGGACTTTTACGAAAATGTTCGGGTTCGGGTCCGTGTCACGGACACCCCAAAATTCGGTACGAACCCGAACTATACAGTTCGGGTTCGCTCATCCCTAGTACTGACTAATGGTTCTCCAAATTGTCCACATGGCCAGAGCTTGCCCTGTATGCCTTGGAGGTGCTGGCCTGACCTGCAGCCAGTGTACTCTCTGAACGTGTATTTAGCACGGCAGGAGGCGTCATTACAGACAGACACAGCCGCCTGTCCACAGCCAACGTGGACAAGCTCACGTTCATTAAAATGAACCAGGCCTGTATCCCACAAGACTTGTCTGTACCTTGTGCAGAATAGACAGTTCTAACAGCCTCAACCATCCATCCTTGTACTCAAGTACACTTATTCCTTTTTTTTTTTTTTATATGTCCCAATATTTTGGGGGATACCCCTAAGTAAAAATGCAAAATAGCACACATCTGTGTTGGCTACCTATTCCTCCTTCGCCGCCGCTTCCACCAAGACCGCCACGTGAACCTACACCGCCACATCCACCCATTCACCGCCTCCTCAACCTCTTCCTCCTAGATCATTCCTAATTAATTTTTTTTATGGTCTTTAAGGTCTTTTATGTTATTTTAATTCATTTCCCTATCCACATTTGTTTGCAGAGCATTTGTCATGCTCTTAAGCACATTTTGCTGCCTTTTGCAGCCCTCTAGCTCTTTCCAGGGCTATTTTAGAGCCATTTTAGTGGCCAAAAGTTTGGGTCCCCATTGACTTCAATGGGGGTCAAGTTCGGGTCAAGTTCGGGTCCCGAACCCGAACTTTTTTTAAAAGTTCGGCCGAACCTGCCGAACCCGAACATCCAGGTGTCCGCTCAACTCTACTTATAGATAGAGTGTGTTCAAAAGGTAAATTTGCTTTCCATAAAACAATTTAAAATGTAAATATTTACTAAACTATTCATGTTACCCCATTACTATTTTACACTCTGAAACTACTACTGTAACCTGTGTTTTATTAATTTTTGGTTGTGATCCTGGTTTGATGGGTGGTCCATTCATGATTTTACATTCCTGCTGCAAAGTTAGAAACTTCTGCGGTCTGAGGTATATTCTTTTAGTTTTTGTGCTGCCCCGGTTTGTTGGTGGGGCCATTCCGAGTAACAGATTCCTGCTGCACATTTAGCTGCTGCTGCTGCCTGTCCTGCTGAGTTGGTCCGAGCTATATGTGGGCCTCATACTAGACCATTTCAAAAATCATGCTGTTGCCTGTCCTGATCAAGCTGAGTTATCTAGGGGCCTAATAACACTACATTACCTGCTGCTGCTGCCTGTCCTGCTGAGTTGGTCCGAGCTATATGTGGGCCTTATACTAGACCATTTTAAAAAATCATGCTGTTGATGCTGCTGCCTGTCATGATCAAGCTGAGTTATCTAGGGGCCTTATAACACAACAATACCTGCTTTGTTGAGTCAATAAATGTGTAGTCCTTTCACTATATAGTTGACATTTCAATGCTGCTGTATTACATGATTATAGTTTGTTCTGGCGGTAGATTTTTAAGCCATAAATTGTAGCTTTACTACAATGGCTTTGGAACACTAAAAAAAAGTAATATGTGATTTCAATAAGATAATTGATCTGAGCCACCTATTGGAAAATTAATGCATGTGTTATTATATTTTTACTCCGTATTCATTTTCTTTTTATTTCTTAAACATCCATGTTGAAAGACATATCTTCTGCTTGGGTAAAAATATGTTTGTCATTTTGAGAAAGGTCAAATCCAAAGGCTAGAGGGGACATGTAAAAAGCAGAATATTTAAGATAGCTGGAAATATATACTTTATTATCCTGCCAGGCAATAACTAAAAAATTTTGTGAAATAAAATCTTACTAAAACAACAGTCCAAATCAGGGCTATGTTTAATAGTGAAAATAAGTGCTTTTTTTTTAAAAGCACAATGCAAAGGGAACTCAAGACATGGGGACTGAACAGTTGTGTACCCGTATGAAAATCAATTAATAGTGACAGAAAACAGAAAAAAAAAACTAAATATGCTAGGGAGCATAAAGATCAGACTCGGGAGCAATGGAAGAAGGTCATGTGGTCAGATGAGTCCAGATTTACCATGTTCCAGAGTGATGGGCTCAACAAGGTAAGAAGAGAGGCAGATGAAGTGATGCACCCATCATGCCTAGTGCCTACTGTACAAGCCTGTGGGGGCAGTGCTATAATCTGGGGTTACTGCAGTTGGTCAAGTCTATGTTCAGCAACAGTATGTTTTCAAAAAATGAGGTCACATGAGTAATTGAACAGATCGAGTGACCAGGTTATTAATACATCAATGCATTTTTTCTTCCATGATGGCAGGGGCAGTGTTCAAGATGACAATGCCATCATGCATCGTGTATAAAAATGTGAAATAGTGGTTCAGGGAGCATGAGACATCATTTTCACCCAGGTACAAACCACAGATTCCACTTTAGGCTCTTTTTATTTTTTTTAATTTTTTATTACAGGGTACTTACCGGCTATTTTCTGCCGTTATTCTGCATAGTTATGAGTAGAGTTGAGCGAACACCTGGATGTTCGGGTTCGAGAAGTTCGGCCGAACTTCGCGGAAATGTTCGGGTTCGGGATCCGAACCCGACCCGAACTTCGTCCCGAACACGAACCCCATTAAGGTCAATGGGGACCCGAACTTTTCGGCACTAAAAAGGCTGTAAAACAGCCCAGGAAAGGGCTAGAGGGCTGCAAAAGGCAGCAACATATAGTTAAATCCCCTGCAAACAAATGTGGATAGGGAAATGAATTAAAATAAAAATAAAATAAATAAAAATTAACCAATATCATTTGGAGAGAGGTCCCATAGCAGAGAATCTGGCTTCATGTCAGCAGAGAATCAGTCTTCATGTCATAGCAAAGAATCAGGCTTCAAGTCACCCAACATTGGAACAGTCCATTGTCAGATATTTAGGCCCCGGCACCTAGACAGAGGAGAGAGGTCCCATAACAGAGATTCAGGCTTCATGTCAGCAGAGAATCAGTCTTCATGTCATAGCAGAGAATCAGGCTTCACGTCACCCAAAACTGAACAGTCCATTGTCATATATTTAGGCCCCGGCACCCAGGCAGAGGAGAGAGGTCCCATAACAGAGATTCAGGCTTCATGTCAGCAGAGAATCAGTCTTCATGTCATAGCAGAGAATCATGCTTCACGTCACCCACCACTGGAACAGGCCATTGTCAGATATTTAGGCCCCGGCACCCAGACAGAGGAGAGAGGTCCCATAACAGAGATTCAGGCTTCATGTCAGCAGAGAATCAGTCTTCATGTCATAGCAGAGAATCAGGCTTCACGTCACCCAACACTGAAACAGTCCATTGTCAGATATTTAGGCCCCGGCACCCAGGAAGAGGAGAGAGGTCCCATAACAGAGATTCAGGCTTCATGTCAGCAGAGAATCAGTCTTCATGTCATAGCAGAGAATCAGGCTTCACGTCACCCACCACTGGAACAGGCCACTGTCAGATATTTAGGCCCCGGCACCCAGGCAGAGGAGAGAGGTCCCATAACAGAGATTCAGGCTTCATGTCAGCAGAGAATCAGTCTTCATGTCATAGCAGAGAATCGTGCTTCACGTCACCCAACACTGAAACAGTCCATTATCAGATATTTAGGCCCCGGCACCCAGGCAGAGGAGAGAGGTCCCATAACAGAGATTCAGGCTTCATGTCAGCAGAGAATCAGTCTTCATGTCATAGCAGAGAATCATGCTTCACGTCACCCACCACTGGAACAGGCCATTGTCAGATATTTAGGCCCCGGCACCCAGGCAGAGGAGAGAGGTCCCATAACAGAGATTCAGGCTTCATGTCAGCAGAGAATCAGTCTTCATGTCATAGCAGAGAATCAGGCTTCACGTCACCCAACACTGAAACTGTCCATTGTCAGATATTTAGGCCCCGGCACCCAGGAAGAGGAGAGAGGTCCCATAACAGAGATTCAGGCTTCATGTCAGCAGAGAATCAGTCTTCATGTCATAGCAGAGAATCAGGCTTCATGTCACCCACCACTGGAACAGGCCACTGTCAGATATTTAGGCCCCGGCACCCAGGCAGAGGAGAGAGGTCCCATAACAGAGATTCAGGCTTCATGTCAGCAGAGAATCAGTCTTCATGTCATAGCAGAGAATCATGCTTCACGTCACCCAACACTGAAACAGTCAATTATCAGATATTTAGGCCCCGGCACCCAGGCAGAGGAGAGAGGTCCCATAACAGAGATTCAGGCTTCATGTCAGCAGAGAATCAGTCTTCATGTCATAGCAGAGAATCAGGCTTCACGTCACCCAACACTGAAACAGTCCATTGTCAGATATTTAGGCCCCGGCACCCAGGAAGAGGAGAGAGGTCCCATAACAGAGATTCAGGCTTCATGTCAGCAGAGAATCAGTCTTCATGTCATAGCAGAGAATCAGGCTTCACGTCACCCACCACTGGAACAGGCCACTGTCAGATATTTAGGCCCCGGCACCCAGGCAGAGGAGAGAGGTCCCATAACAGAGATTCAGGCTTCACGTCACCCAACACTGGAACAGTCCATTGTAATATATTTAGGCCCCGGCACCCAGGCACAGGAGAGAGGTCCCATAGCAGAGAATCTGGCTTCATGTCAGCAGAGAATCAGTCTTCATGTCATAGCAGAGAATCAGGCTTCATGTCACCCACCACTGGAACAGGCCACTGTCAGATATTTAGGCCCCGGCACCCAGACAGAGGAGAGAGGTCCCATAACAGAGATTCAGGCTTCATGTCAGCAGAGAATCTGTCTTCATGTCATAGCAGAGAATCCGGCTTCAAGTCACCCACCACTGGAACAGGCCACTGTCAGATATTTTTAGGCCCCGGCACCCGGACAGAGGAGAGGTTCATTCAACTTTGGGTTGCCCCGCAATATAATGCAATAAAAATAGGATTGAATGAGGAAGTGCCCTGGAGTAGAATAATATATGGTTAAGGGGAGGTAGTTAATGTCTAACCTGCCAAGGGATGGTCAGGTCCTGTGGGATCCATGCCTGGTTCATTTTTCTGAACGTCAGCTTGTCCACATTGGCTGTAGACAGGCTGCTGCGTTTGTCTGTAATGACGCCCCCTGCCGTGCTGAATACACGTTCAGACAAAACGCTGGCCGCCGGGCAGGCCAGCACCTCCAAGGCATAAAAGGCTAGCTCTGGCCACGTGGACAATTTGGAGACCCAGAAGTTGAATGGGGCCGAACCATCAGTCAGTACGTGGAGGGGTGTGCACACAGACTGTTCCACCATGTTAGTGAAATGTTGCCTCCTGCTAACACGTTCCGTATCAGGTGGTGGTGCAGTTAGCTGTGGCGTGTTGACAAAACTTTTCCACATCTCTGCCATGCTAACCCTGCCCTCAGAGGAGCTGGCCGCGACACAGCTGCGTTGGCGACCTCTTGCTCCTCCTCTGCCTTCGCCTTGGGCTTCCACTTGTTCCCCTGTGACATTTGGGAATGCTCTCAGTAGCGCGTCTACCAACGTGCGCTTGTACTCGCGCATCTTCCCATCACGCTCCAGTGCAGGAAGTAAGGTGGGCACATTGTCTTTGTACCGTGGATCTAGCAGGGTGGCAACCCAGTAGTCCGCACACGTTAAAATGTGGGCAACTCTGCTGTCGTTGCGCAGGCACTGCAGCATGTAGTCGCTCATGTGTGCCAGGCTGCCCAGAGGTAAGGACAAGCTGTCCTCTGTGGGAGGCGTATCGTCATCGTCCTGTGTTTCCCCCCAGCCACGCACCAGTGATGGGCCTGAGCTGCGTTGGGTGCCACCCCGCTGTGAACATGCTTCATCCTCATCCTCCTCCACCTCCTCCTCCTCCTCCTCGTCCTCCAGTAGTGGGCCCTGGCTGGCCACATTTGTACCTGGCCTCTGCTGTTGCAAAAAAACTCCCTCTGAGTCACTTCAAAGAGACTGGCCTGAAAGTGCTAAAAATGACCCCTCCTCCTGGGCCACCTCCTCTTCCATCATCGCCCTAAGTGTTTTCTCAAGGAGACATAGAAGTGGTATTGTAACGCTGATAACGGCGTCATCGCCACTGGCCATGTTGGTGGAGTACTCGAAACAGCGCAACAGGGCACACAGGTCTCGCATGGAGGCCCAGTCATTGGTGGTGAAGTGGTGCTGTTCCGCAGTGCGACTGACCAGTGCGTGCTGCAGCTGAAACTCCACTATGGCCTGCTGCTGCTCGCACAGTCTGTCCAGCATGTGCAAGGTGGAGTTCCACCTGGTGGGCACGTCGCATATGAGGCGGTGAGCGGGAAGGCCGAAGTTACGCTGTAGCGCAGACAGGCGAGCAGCGGCAGGATGAGAATGCCGGAAGCGCGCACAGACGGCCTGCACTTTATGCAGCAGCTCTGACATGTCGGGGTAGTTGTGAATGAACTTCTGCACCACCAAATTCAGCACATGCGCCAGGCAAGGGATGTGCATCAAACCGGCTAGTCCCAGAGCTGCAACGAGATTTCACCCATTATCGCACACCACCAGGCCGGGCTTGAGGCTCACCGGCAGCAACCACTCGTCGGTCTGTTGTTCTATACCCCGCCACAACTCCTGCGCGGTGTGGGGCCTGTCCCCCAAACATATGAGTTTCAGAATGGCCTGCTGACGTTTACCCCGTGCTGTGCTGAAGTTGGTGGTGAAGGTGTGTGGCTGACTGGATGAGCAGGTGGGAGAAGAGGAGGAGGAAGCCGAGTAGGAGGAGGAGGCAACAGGAGGCAAAGAATGTTGCCCTGCGAACCTTGGCGGCGGAAGTACGTGCGCCAAACAGCTCTTCGCCTGGGGCCCAGCCGCCACTACATTTACCGAGTGTGCAGTTAGGGAGATATAGCGTCCCTGGCCGTGCTTACTGGTCCACGTATCTGTGGTTAG
Source organism: Bufo bufo (assembly GCF_905171765.1). Lineage (NCBI taxonomy): Eukaryota > Metazoa > Chordata > Amphibia > Anura > Bufonidae > Bufo > Bufo bufo. The sequence continues at coordinate 829,470,570 of NC_053390.1, forward strand.
GTGGACCTTGCCACAGATGGCGTTGCGCAGTGCACACTTGATTTTATCGGACACTTGGTTGTGCAGGGAAGGCACGGCTCTCTTGGAGAAGTAGTGCCGGCTGGGAACAACATACTGTGGGACAGCAAGCGACATGAGCTGTTTGAAGCTGTCTGTGTCCACCAGCCTAAATGACAGCATTTCATAGGCCAGTAGTTTAGAAATGCTGGCATTCAGGGCCAGGGATCGAGGGTGGCTAGGTGGGAATTTACGCTTTCTCTGAAATGTTTGTTAGATGGAGAGCTGAACGCTGCCGTGTGACATTGTTGAGATGCTTGGTGATGGAGGTGGTGGTGGTGTTGGTGGTACATCCTCTGTTTGCTGGGCGGCAGGTGCCAACGTTCCTCCAGAGGCGGAGGAAGAGGCCGAGGCGGTAGCAGCAGAAGAGGTAGCAGGGGGAGCCTGAGTGACTTCCTTGTTTTTAAGGTGTTTACTCCACTGCAGTTCATGCTTTGCATGCAGGTGCCTGGTCATGCAGGTTGTGCTAAGGTTCAGAACGTTAATGCCTCGCTTCAGGTTCTGATGGCACAGCGTGCAAACCACTCGGGTCTTGTCGTCAGCACATTGTTTGAAGAACTGCCACGCCAGGGAACTCCTTGAAGCTGCCTTTGGGGTGATGGGTCCCAGATGGCGGTGGCCAGTAGCAGACGGACTCTCTTGGCGGCGAGTGTTCTGCTTTTGCCCACTGCTCCCTCTTTTGCTACGCTGTTGGCTCGGTCTCACCACTGCCTCTTCCTCCAAATTCTGAAAGTCAGTGGCACGACCTTCATTCCATGTGGGGTCTAGGACCTCATCGTCCCCTGCATCGTCTTCCACCCAGTCTTCCTCCCTGACCTCCTGTTCAGTCTGCACACTGCAGAAAGACACAGCAGTTGGCACCTGTGTTTCGTCATCATCAGAGACGTGCTGAGGTGGTATTCCCATGTCCTCATCATTAGGAAACATAAGTGGTTGTGCGTTAGTGCATTCTATCTCTTCCACCCCTGGGGAAGGGCTAGGTGGATGCCCCTGGGAAACCCTGCCATCAGAGTCTTCAAACAGCATAAGAGACTGCTGCATAACTTGAGGCTCAGACAGTTTCCCTGATATGCATGGGGGTGATGTGACAGACTGATGGGCTTGGTTTTCATGCACCATCTGTGCGCTTTATGCAGAAGACTGGGTGGGAGATAATGTGAACGTGCTGGATCCACTGTCGGCCACCCAATTGACTAATGCCTGTACCTGCTCAGGCCTTACCATCCTTAGAACGGCATTGGGCCCCACCAAATATCGCTGTAAATTCTGGTGGCTACTGGGACCTGAGGTAGTTGGTTCACTAGGACGTGTGGCTGTGGCAGAACGGCCATGTCCTCTCCCAGCACCAGAGTGTCCACTAACACCACCACGACCATGTCCGCGTCCGCATCCCTTACTAGATGTTTTCCTCATTGTTCCCGTTCACCACAATAATAAAAAAAATATTTGGCCCAATGTATTGAATTCAAATTCAGGCCTTTTTTTACAGGCACCTAACACTATCTGGCTACCTATTTAGGTACCGTATTACACTAATACAGGCACAACAGTAACGACAGATTGAGCTGAATATAAATTGTAGGCCTAGTATTTAGGCGCTAGGTGACAGGTATACGTTTACGGACAGAATTAAACTTGGAAATGCACGTTAGCGTGTGAAGTTATTGAGGATGACACTATCCGCACCTTCAATCTAATATACCCTTTTATGGATAGATTTAACCTTGGCCTGATAGTAATTCCCTAAATTTGTGGTTTCTGCTCTAAATTGGGAATTGTATTTCAACCCAGAACAAAAACTGTGCTTTGGCAGACACTAAATAACTTGACCAGCCACAGCAGTATCAACAGATTTAGCTGAATATAAATTGTAGGCCTAGTATTTAGGCGCTGGGTGACAGGTATACGTTTACGGACAGAATTAGACTTGGAAATGCACAGTAGCGTTTGAAGTTATTGAGGATGACCCTATCCGCACCTTCAATCTAATATACCCTTTTATGGATCAATTTAAACTTGGCCTGATACAGCAGAAAAAAAATATTTAGGGGATTGCTAAGTTGGGAATTGTATTCAACCCAGAACAAAAACTGTGCTTTGGCGGACACTAAATAAATTGACCAGCCTCAGCAATAAACATAGATTTAGCTGAATATAAATTTTAGGCCTATTATTTAGGCGCTGGGTGACAGGTATACGTTTATTGACAGAATTATTTAAACTTGGAAATGCACGGTAGCGTGTGAAGTTATTGAGGATGACACTATCCGCACCTTCAATCTAATATACCCTTTTATGGATCAATTTAAACTTGGCCTGATACAGCAGAAAAAAAATATTTAGGGGATTGCTAAGTTGGGAATTGTATTTCAACCCAGAACAAAAATATATCCTTTGCCAGACAGCAGACAGTATTACAATTGGCTAGCCACAGCTGAAACACCTGATTTAGGGTACTGCTATTTTGGCCAATTGTATTTTACCCCTCAATAAAATAGCAAGCACAGCCAAGCCCCTGATGTAGGATATAGCAAAAAAATAACCACACTATTGATGGTTAAATGGACTTGGTGGCAGCTTGTGCTAGCGCACCACAAGACACAAAATGGCCGTCGATCACCCAAGAAAAAAGTGACATAAAAACGCTCTGGGCAGCCTAAAAACAGTGAGCAATTAAATAGCAGAGGTTGTATGATACACAGCTGTAGATCGATCACTGAATTAAGTGTTTTTGCTGAGTAAATCCCTGCCTAATCTCGCCCTAACAGCAGCGGCTGCATCCTCTCCCTACACTGATCATAGCAGAGTGACGTGCGGCGCTACGTGACTCCAGCTTAAATAGAGGCTGGGTCACATGCTGCACTGGCCAATCACAGCCATGCCAATAGTAGGCATGGCTGTGATGGCCTCTTGGGGCAAGTAGTATGACGCTTGTTGATTGGCTGCTTTGCCGAACACCGAACCCAAACCCGGACTTTTACGAAAACTATACAGTTCGGGTTCGCTCATCCCTAGTTATGAGTCGTAATTTGCGACTGTTAACTTACGAGTCGGCATTCTACTACAGTGGTAACTGTACAATCTGTGTGTTGTGATCGTGCGCAGACAACCAGCATGGACCACTTTTTCTACTTTACACTAACAAGTATAGAGCATGGAATTCTCTTAACATAGTTTGCATGTTTCATATTCACACATGTGCTGTGTTAATTATGTATTGTCAATATTTAGACACTTAAATATGTATATAAATAATATTTAAAAAAAATAGAATCCTGCGTTGTTCGGCTTCATTCACAAAATGAAATTATTTAACTTTATTTTATTATTTTTTATTTTAATTGGTGCGGCCGTGTTGTGGTTCACGCTGTAGCTAGTTGTGGACCGCATGTGGCCTTCCCTTGTCAAAAGGTCTTGTGCAGTAAACATTGTACTGGACTTATTGATGAACCTAATCAAATTGCTGTGTGCACTGTAGTAGCCCAAAGGGGAGAATCAGGGATGCTCGGTATGTCTCAATGGGAATGTATGCCTCAGTGAGACAATTTACGTGAATCAGTATGCCTGTAACATTAGGTTTTTGGGATTTTGTCTTTAATATGGATTTTGGGTCTGGGTTTTAATAGTGAACAGAGACATTGGGTGGGACATGTCTCACCCGTACTCCATCCTGGGTTCTCATAACGGTGTGGTTAAAAAGGCTGTTAAGATAAAGTGTGGACAGGCCATCCAAACGCAGAACAATCTGAGAGGGGAACCAGAACGGTGACAGACTGTAAAGAGAGTTGCGATAGTACTGTCTTGTTACCCTGCTTGTAATGAACTGTAAATGTGGGACTTTATGTTATCCAATATGACTAAACTGACACGTGTGTGTGTGTGTGTGTGAATGAGTTAAAACAGCTACAGTACATTTTTACCCTCCTTGTGTGGGGTGGTCACGAGTCCTTCCTCCTCCTCTTCCCCCTCGTCCTCCTCGTGAGAAACTTGTGGGGATGAAGTGGGTTGGGGTGAGGGTCCACCCTGTCTGTTCCTCCCTTAGCTCCCCCTCCTGTGGTGGGGTAGGGGCATTTGGTTGCCCTGAGGGTCCTACCTCATCCTCTGACGCAGAGACCTCCCACGAATCCCTTCTGGAAGTCCTGCGTCTGACCGAGGGAAGGCGAGCCCCTATAATAACAAATTAGACTTATTTAACAAAAAATAATCACAAAGCATAAATGTACAAAAGCATTATGTTACTTTTGTATCTTTCACCAACACTCAGTAATCATTGTACCTGGACAGTTTTGGTCCCGGATCTGGCGGATTCGTTCCTCATGCCTCCGCTTAAGGTCGGACCATTTTTTTAAAATGGCCATCCACCTGTGCTGTCCGCCGTGATCCTGCTACAGCTCATATCGGATACGACTATTCATTTTTTTTTTCTGCATGGGAGTCCGTCTCGTCGTACCCGTGCTGCAACATGCACTGCAGGATAAAAAAAGCAAGCATTTAATCCCAAATATTTAATAAACTAAGATTAGGCGACTTTAACATTAGCGGCAGGGGAGTACGTCAGGCTATACCAGGAAGGTGAACAGCCTGTCGGACCCGTCCTGCCGCTAGTTCACCTATGCCCCCAGACAGTGGCGTAGCTAGAAATGGCTGGGCCCACAGCAAATTTTTTAATAAGGCCACCCTCCCCCAGTAATTTTTTCACAACCCCTTCCTTTCATGCCGCCCCCATTCCTGTGGCTAGTAAAGATCGCTCTCTCAGACCAGGGCCGGCAGCTGTTTCATCCATTTTCTACACTGTCTATACTGTCACTGTATATAATTTCATTGTGTAATACTGTTGAGGGGGCCCTGACAAAATCTTTTAGTCCTCCTCCTCCTCGAAAGGCCCCTTCTGGGTCGGGGCCCCAAAGCAGCCGCTTCCCCTGCATCCCCTGTAGCTACGCCCCTGCCACCAAAATGATGATCCGTCCCCATTTACTATAATAGGGGCGGGGGCCAAGTTCTGGCAGCAACAAGGCAGCACATGGCGAGAGGCAGTCTAACTAAAAGCTCTGCATGTTGTAGTTTAAGTCCGGGGAACAGCTCGCCGTGTGCTGCCTTGATGCCGCCGTAACTTACCCATAGCCACCACCATGTCATCATCATCAAAATTATTATTGTTTGAAAGTGAAATATTATATTTAAAGTTAATGTTAACTTATAACATCTGATTGTATTGAAATTGTATGTGTGTGGGGTATAAGCTATTGGATATTGGCCATCTGAGGAGAGGTGTACCTGTCTAGTGACGTGATGGCATAGTATGGGGTGTAAAGCTGGTTCGCCTCCCCGTGGTGCACCCTGGCTAACGCTAAATGAACCGGCAAATACTGATTGTCAAACATTACTTCTCCTGATCAACAGGACACTTATTAGAATCTTTAGACTAGGCATCCTCACATTGCGGTCCTCCAGCAAACTGCGGCCCTCTAGCTGTGGCAAAAATACAACTCCCATCATTCTATGATAGCCTACAGCTATCATCCTATAGAAGGGCATCATGGAAGCTGTAGTTTGACAACAGCTGGAGGGCCGCAATTTGAGGATGCCTGCTATAGACTGTGTGTGTGTTGGGGGTGGGGGATGGTCGGAGGGGGTGTGGGTTTGAGGGGGGGTTTGTTGGTATGCAGTGTGGGTATATTGTGTGAGGCAGGAAATTAGATGTGCAATGTGCATCTGATATATATTTGTCTGCTATCCATACATAATGACATGTCGGCCACATGTATGTATGGGTAGCATATAAATATATAGCAGATGACAGTGAGATAGTGCTTTGATGGCAGACCAAGCGTTTATTGTGATATCAAAAATGCTTAACTATCTTTTTTAGTAATACAAATAAAATCAAATTTTATCTTCTATGAGTAGATGTTAATGATTAGGGGAAATAAATATTGTTTTTGAATGTCAACAATACTTGTTTCCACAAATCATTTATATCTAATCAAAGTATGTGACATGCAAATTAAAATGTCATACGAATATAGATTTCACATACAAGAATATTTTAGAAAACTTTATCTCCATATAGTAATATAATAGTAAACAAGCGTGTGAGATGTAATAGCTGTAATGTTCATTTACTTACTATGATGAGGATCTCTTTCTCCACTTGTGTGAATTTGCTTGCCACCATATTTTTAGGATGATTCGCATCCACAAGTCAACTCAATACACTATTTTTTAAAGATGAAACGGAATACACTATTTTTTAAAGATGAAACTGGTTCCAACCAGGAGTGACTCACGACCATATGTGCGCATGTGCATATGAACATTTCATTGCCGTTTCCGCAATAGAATCTGTGCTCACGCTAATAATCTCTTCCCGATTATTCGCACAATAGTAGCATTGTACGAATATTGTACAAATAATATGAATTTGTGAATATATCACGAATATCTGGCGAAATATTTGTGAAATATCGCGAATACGAATATGGGTCCTGCTGCTCATCACTAATGATAGATTGAAATTGCCTTTATGTTCATCATTAGCCCAGCTCTCCTCTGTTGGAGTTGAGAAGTCAAGGGCAATCCAGGCCTTGTTCATTTTTATCTGAGTCAACCTGTCAGCATTGCCAGTGGACAAGCGGATACGCTTATCTGTTATAATGCCACCAGCAGCACTAAATACTCGCTCAGACAAAACGCTGGCGGCAGGGCAGGCCAGCACCTCCAAGGCATAGAGCGCATGTTCATGCCACGTGTCCAGCTTAGAGACCCAGTAGTTGTAAGGCACTGAGGGATAATTTAGGATGCTGACACGGTCTGCTATGTATTCCTTCAGCATCTTCCAAAACTTTTCCCTCCTTGTACCACTAGGCCGCGCTTCAGGGTGAGGTTGCTGGCGGGGTGTCATGAAAGTGTTCCATACCTTGGAGAGTGTTGCCCTGCCTTTGTTGGAACTGCTGTCTGTTCCCCTTGTCTCCCTTCCTCGGTTGCCTAAGGAAGTACGGACTGCCAGCCGCGTTGTCAGATGGAAAATTTTGGAGCAATCTCTCAACAAGTACCTTCTGGTAGTGCACCGTTTTACTTGTCCTCTCCACCACAGGAATTAGAGATGAGAAGTTCTCTTTGTAGTGGGGGTCAAGAAGGGTAAACAACCAGTAATCTGTGTAATTTAAAATGCATATAACGCGAGGGTCGCGGGAAAAGCAGCCTAACATGAAGTCAGCCATGTGTGCCAGAGTACCAACAGGCAAGACATCGATGTCGACATCAGGATGACTCTCCATCTCCTCATCCTCCTCCTCCTCTTCTGACCATCCACGCTGAACAGATGGAATTAAAGTTCCATGGGTACTACCCTCTGTAGCAGAGGCAACTGTCTCCAGCTCCTCCTCCTCTTCATGGTCCAATATGCACTGAGAAGACGAACTGTGGGTGGTCTGGATATCACCCTGTGTAATGTCCTCCCCCATTTCCTCATCTTCCTGTCACGAGGGTATCAAGAGCCACGTCTGACTCCGTTATACCCGGGGTCAGGAAGTCGCAGCGGGTGGCTGCGCGCTCTATATCTAAAGATCACGTTGTTTCTTAGTGATTGTTTTCTGTGTTTGCCTTGCTGTCCTTTTTGTCTCACTCAGGGATCCGTAGCTTCTCCTCCTCAGCTGTTTCTTGTCTGCCACTCCCAACCTCCTTATAATCTCCCCTCACACTTCTCTAGTTGCCAGTTATAGAGCTTCCTGCCTGGACATCTATACTGACCCACTGGAGTTGTGAATCCTGGTTGTCGTTCCAGAGTGCTACCCTCAGGATCCCTGTTGGGCTTATTGTTGTCTCCTGTTGTCGCCCACCTGGGATTATATGTTGAGTCTGTGTTGTCTGTCCTCCCCTTGGTGTTTTCCCTTAGAGCTAGTGGTGCGGACTAGTGTTCCCACCGCCCTGTTCACTATCTAGGGCTCAGCTCAGGGAAAGCCAGGGCTTTAGGCACGTGATCGGCGTACGGGTGAGGAACCCGTCTAGGGACGTCAGGGCAGCCAGGTGCCAGCCGCAAGGTGAGTCAGGGGTCACCACCTTCCCTCTCACTTGGGCAGGGCCTTCCTCGTTCCCTCCCTCTGTGTCACGTATGTGATAGCCACGCCGACCGTGATATTATAACTGGCCATTACTTTTTTGAGAAAATAAATAAATAAAAAAAATATAATTTTTTTTTTTTTTTTTTTTTTTTTCTCTACTTAGAATCCAATATGGATCCTATTGATGTCTTGGCAGAACAGCTTCAAAGCCTGTCTTTGGAGGTGGCAGGATTGAAGGCGTCTGTTCTCCAACAACAGCAGCAAATGCAGCAGACCGCACCCCCAGCGGTTGCTATGGGTAACCAGGTTGTTACAGAACCCAAGGTTGCTCTTCCTGACAGATTTTCTGGGGGAAGGGACAAATTTGCGACGTTCCGTGAGGCCTGCATGAAGAACAGCGGGTAGGGATTGTCATTTCCCTGCTTCAGGGGGATCCGCAATCCTGGGCGTTCTCGTTACCCCTTGGTTCTCAGGCTCTTCGGTCAGTGGAGGGATTTTTTGGGGCTTTGGGTCTCATATATGATGACCCTGACCGAGTCGCCCTGGCTGAGTCGAAGTTACGGAGACTCCTACAGGGAGATCGGTCAGCAGAGGAATATTGCTCAGAGTTCCGTAGGTGGGCTACGGATACTCAGTGGAACGACCCGGCTCTCAGGAGTCAGTTCTGCTCTGGGTTATCTGAAAGGGTTAAGGATGCACTGGCGCTGTATGAGACCCCCCTTTCCCTTGATGCTGTTATGTCCCTCTCTATCAGAATAGATAGACGTCTTAGGGAGAGATCGAAAATTCCTGAGCAATTGGTTACCTCTCCCAAGCAAC